>NC_042974.1:5298314-5388435 GCF_901001165.1 Salmo trutta | reverse complement strand
TTTTATTTTTTTGCCAGTTTATATTTTTCTTAAGAGTACTAGGGAAACGAGAGGGAAGAAAAACTCCCCTTTTCATTTTATTCAGAAGATCACAGCTTGTTGCATGGAGCTTGTTGCATGGAAGTAACATTCACAGTGCCAGTTTGCATTGGGTTCATAAAATACTATTTCTCCAAACAGCAGAATGTGACAAAAGGTCTGCTGGTGTGTCACACTCCTATTATGACATGTTTTAACTGTTGATACTGAATATTTAAATGTACACTAGTCAACTGTCTCTAGAACCAAACAGTTAGATTAAAAGGTTATTTCTAGAACCTAAAACGATTCTTCGGCTGTCCCCATATGAGAACCCTTTGAAGAACCCTTTTTGGTTCCAGGTAGAACCCTTTCAACAGAGGGTTTAACATGGAACTCAAAATGGCCCAACCTGGAACCAAAAAGGGTTATCCTATGGGGACAGCCAAATAACCCTTTTGGAAGCCTTCTTTCTAGGAGTGTATACAAAGTATACCAGTTTAATTCTCAGAGGTACAACTTCATACACTGGTTGTATATAAACACATGTGGAGTGAATTTTCTTATGTGTGTGCCGTTAGGTGGTAATTCCCAATAACAAAAGCATTGCCTTACTGACAGCGAATGTCAACAATGCATCAGTATGTCCTGGGTGAGGCCTTTCAATGCAAAAATATGATCATGTCACAAATCCAAAAGCCATGAAATGCTGAATAAATTGAATAAACGCTAACATTGGTTATGCTAACACCCTTGGCATTGAGCTAAGTAGGTAGGGTGAATAGAACAATCCAAGATAGCTTAGTTGTGTGTTAGAAAGCAAGAAGACAACATTCAAATATTTTGATTACAGTTTAAGATGTACGTGTGATGTTCAAATTCAACAAGGCTTTATTTGCATAAGAGATTTGGAAATTTCAGCTCTGAATACATTTATATGTAATTGAAATCTTATGAAGATTTCCCTCTGTATTGTGTCACTAAGCTGCAGTATAATAGGACTGATATAGATTGATTCAACCCAATAGGGATATACTGTAAACCCTATTATATATAATTGGTCTGATCAGAATTATAATAGACTTTGAAAGGTGGATCAATTGGTAAGATGAAGCAGTACAGGGAGAGTCAATTAGACAATCTAAGAATGGAAGAACTGAAGAGCAAAGTGATGGGGTCCATAAGAGACAAATAACACACTCCCACAGCGTGTTGGAATGGAAACATGCTGTTAGGATTTAGTAAACAACAAAGTGGATTTGCAAATTAAAATGAAAGTAAGGCAGGTGTGTTGATCAATGTCACAGATTTAAAAGTAACAACAAATGAGGTGAAATTGGGTTAAAAAAAATTAAAAGCCAAACAAACAATTAACGGAACCCAGAAACATGTATTTTTTATTTTAAAAAAAAACAAAATTAGAAAGAAAAGGGAAAGAAATAGAAAAAAAAGAATTGTCTTTATCGCAGTGCGTTTGGATTGAGCCTAGAAACCCTCTATGAGGAACTGGAGAAGCAATAAAGATGCCTTTCAATTCATTTCTATCCTCCTGCAATTTTAGAATGGATACAATCATCACTATATTTTTGTATATTCGACTGGTTTAAGTTAAGATTTTAGTTTATCTTACATTAAACAATAATTATCAAACCCATTTTTTATTCAGTATGTGTTTCACTCTTGCCGAAGGCAGTAGGAGTTGTCGATGAAGGACATTTTTCAAATGTTATTAAGCACACGTTTAAGGATATTATTAACTGTGACAGGGCGCAATTTTTCCTACCTTTAATATTTGAGAAACGAGTAATGCACTTGCCAACTCGCTGTGTAACAACAAATGAACAGAGACCCAGGGAGCCCAATTATAGTTGTTATTCTATGTAAATACTCAAAGGGAAAAGGAACATTTGTCTAGTGGGTTTTAATGTGAATAGCAACAGAAGAAGGAGGATGTGGTAAGAGGTTAAAAAAATACAGAAACATTATCACCTAAAAGATGCAGCACAAGAGAGAGCATGCAAGTGACTTAGATGAAATTAAGTTTATAGTTAACAAAATAAAAGGTGAAAGAAACATAACTATTGTATTACCAGTTTGTGCCATAAATTTAGCAGATTCAGCTTGCTCCTGCAGGGCCTTTGTGTCAAAGACTGATCTGGGCCGCTGACTTTTTACAGTATGTTCGCCGATCATTCCATATTCTAGAGACAGAATAGAGGTTCAATGAAAGCTAGGCTTTAACAGTAGGAATCTTCCAGAGACAAAAAATAAAACGTATTACAAACTGTTTTTCAAAGATAGATGCGTAGTAGAAAAAGTGCAGTACTGTACATGGCTAGAAACAAAGATCATACAAGAGTAAATATGTAGATATATATTTAACTTGTCATTTTTACTTTAAAGCATAAGAAGGAACAATGCATCGTATTTATAACGAACGTGGGTGAGTTGAGAGTAGTATTAATTGACTTTAAAAGCACAGCTTAAGACACATAGCATACATGCAAATATAATAAGCCCACATCGGTTTTAATAAGACACTATTACTTCCCATAGTCCCTCAAGCCCCACTCCCTCCCTCCCAATCCCTACCACCCCCAAACCACCCCCCAAGAAAAACCAAAAAGAAAATGAAAGTAAAAATGTGTAAGCTATCTGGAAGCCACAGAGGAGGGGGTCAGGGTCATGAACATAACATGATACTATTGATCCACAGTCTCTTTAACAGATTCCAGACATTTTGTTTTTGTAATTAGTTGAGCTCAGTAGAATATTTGTACATCCCAAATGGCACCCTATTCCCTACATAGTTCCCTATGGGCCCTGGTCAACAGTGGTGCACTATGTAGGGGATAGGGTGCCATTTTGGACAGCCTATGAGTCTGGGAAATCACTTTATAATAATTTAACATCATAAGTTCTATTAACTGACAAATGTATTCTGAGCTGTCTGATTATAATTGTTACTCCCTTTGTTGTTGTCCATTAATACATGGGTGATGCGACATGTTTGGCCGCATAGATTTTTAGTCCCGGTGAAGGGATGTAACAAATTTCGCAACAAATGTTATTTTTTATTCAAAAACTTGACTAGCATGCCAACGCAAAGATAGAGTATGTGTTTTCTTCAATCCGTTTGGAGTAGTATGCACTGCAGGTGATATGTGTTACACAACAGATACCTCACATAGCAGGTGTGTGTTAGTACTGTGGAGTAAACCATACATACAACATCGTCTGTGAGGATGTTTGGGGTCATATTGTCTGGAGTAGTGAGGATGTTTGGGGTCATATTGTCTGGAGTAGTGAGGATGTTTGGGGTCATATTGTCTGGAGTAGTGAGGATGTTTGGGGTCATATTGTCTGGAGTAGTGAGGATGTTTGGGGTCATATTGTCTGGAGTAGTGAGGATGTTTGGGTCATATTGTCTGGAGTAGTGAGGATGTTTAGGGTCATATTGTCTGGAGTGGTGAGGTTGTTTGGGTCATATTGTCTGGAGTAGTGAGGATGTTTGGGGTCATATTGTCTGGAGTGGTGAGGATGTTTGGGGTCATATTGTCTGGAATAGTGAGGATGTTTGGGGTCATATTGTCTGGAGTAGTGAGGATGTTTGGGTCATATTGTCTGGAGTAGTGAGGATGTTTGGGGTCATATTGTCTGGAGTGGTGAGGATGTTTGGGGTCATATTGTCTGGAGTAGTGAGGATGTTTGGGGTCATATTGTCTGGAGTGGTGAGGATGTTTGGGGTCATATTGTCTGCAGTCTCAGATCTGATGCTGTGTTTCTCCCAGTAGGTAATGTACTGTATGTGTGATGAGTATGGGTGAGCAGTGTCAAAGAGGAGAGAGGCACACTGACTAGAACTAAGTACCAGTACAACACAGCCATGCTTTTGATTCTAATCGGGAATCACAAAAGAACTAGCATTAATCCAAAACCAAGAACCACTGAGTATTGGGAAAACCAATATAAAGAACCCCTTTCAGACTACTAAGCCGAGCCAAGGTGAGCTGTACCGTGCTGGCCTGGTTACTCATCCTGGTTACTCATCCTGGTTACTCATACTGGTTACTCATCCTGCCATCACCATAGCTGATGGAACCGTGCTGGAAAGGACAATGTGAGGGGGAAATACCACAGTAAGGTTCAGGTAGGCACGATACTGTGAAAAGAGGATAGGTTTCCATATCTGGTTCACATTGCTGTTCTTATGAGGCAGCCATTAGTACACGTTGTACTGAAACCAGTCATTGGCAGAAGGTAACCTGGAGAGTTAATAACCAGGACGTGATTGTTATCACCATGATTCATGATCACCGCTATACACGAGGACATGTCACATACATAATGTATATGTTCCTGATCTCTCAATGCTGTCTGAAATGGTCTCTGACACATTTCTAAAGAACCAGGAAGGAACATTGATGGGGAATGTTGCCCTTGACTTGAACCAAGTGGGTGAAACAGCTTGATGTGGGTGTGTGTTTTCCCAGGCAGCTTGACTGCATCCTCCTGTTCCAACCTGTTTGATTCAATTTCAATAAACACATTATAAAGTATGACTAATCGTGGGTTGCTAAGGGTTTGCTGGACTACATCCATCATCTTTAAAGACAGCTAGAATATTAAGACACCTTGAGGTAACGTTCTAGACTTTAGAGGAACACATTCTTCCTCAACAGGTTACACTAAGGGACATTGTTAATACAATTAAATCAACGTTATTTCAGTAGCACTTCAGCATTACCTCATTTTTAGAACGGTGACTCGATTATATCATTCAATTCAATTCACTTGAAATAAACCCCAAAATAACCTAACACTTGGAGAAAATCCTCACAATAAACTCTTGACTTAGAGAAAAGTAGTTTGTAAAGAACTACTTTTAGCGTTCTTAAATTTCAAGTCCTTGATCTCTCTGTCTTTAGTACTTGTGTACAATGTCAATCAGGAACAAAACATGATGATGTATTTTTACTGTCACACATTTGTTTCTTGTGACGGCCTTTTGTGCTGGGACATTCTGTTAATATGATGACGAGTAGAGGAAACACCACTACACAAGCTGTGTGTGTGTGTGTGTGTGTGTGTGTGTGTGTGTGTGTGTGTGTGTGTGTGTGTGTGTGTGTGTGTGTGTGTGTGTGTGTGTGTGTGTGTGTGTGTGTGTGTGAGCTCCAATGCCTCGTCAAAACCACATCACATCAATGGTTTTCAAAGAGTCTGGGTACGATGGACTGAACCACATCTCAGGAGAAGGAGATGGTCCCCACACACAATGAACTGAGTTAACTCTGGTGATGAATGGTGATAGTCACTATCTAGATTAAAGTCTGACCAGACCAGGCCAGACACCTTGCTATCGGAACATTTTCCCAGATACTTGATGGGAATGGATCGACCTCTCTCTCTCTCTCTCTCTCTCTCTCTCTCTCTCTCTCTCCCTCTCTCTCTCTCTCTCTCTCTCTCTCTCTCTCTCTCTCTCTCTCTCCCCCCCCCGGTCTCTCTCTCCCCCTCCCCTCTCTCTCTCTCTCTCTCTCTCTCAGCGCCTTACTCAGACAATAACCCTATCCCGAAAAAGCAATGGACTGAGCCATCTTTTGCTCCCACAGCTTACAGATGATGATGTGTTGCTTGTAGATTTATACGGTGTTATATATTGTGAAAGGCTAGCAGTGCATCAATACAGTCCAGGTAGGTAGGGGAGAGCGAATGGAGCAGAGCAGAGCGGAGCACAAAGCAAAAACAGGGTACCATGGAAATGTGCTGCAGCATAAGCACAGTGAGGTAGAATTGAAGAGCAGGCGCAGTACAGTAGTCAAGGTCCAAGCTATTCAAAAGGCTATTCAAAAAAACATGACATCAATGCCTGTGCTTAAAGGGCTGGATCACACAAATTACAAATTACAATTTGACCTCATTTTATGGATAACTACCAAATAATCTGTGGACCTGCAGTATGGGGTTAGTGACCCAAAATATGGCTTAGTAGTGTATTTAACATTATCATTGTTGCATGGAAACGGATGGGAGTCGATGGATTTTTCTGTTAGCATTCTTCAGGTAGCTCACCTACATTGACTCACTTCAAACCGTGTTGTACAGCAACGTGCTGCCCTTTTAAGGTTGTATGTATTCACACCATTTTCAACAGTATCGCTAATAGCTAGG
Organism: Salmo trutta; assembly: GCF_901001165.1. Lineage (NCBI taxonomy): Eukaryota > Metazoa > Chordata > Actinopteri > Salmoniformes > Salmonidae > Salmo > Salmo trutta. Next base: position 5,382,249 of record NC_042974.1, on the reverse strand, counting down.
GGTCAAAGTACTTTGAAAAGAAGCAGGTTTGTTATTTACAGCAGTGGCATATACTGTACAATGGTAGAGAAGTCATTATACGCCTACATAGATTTCTAGTCCCAAAGTCAATAATGACTGAATAGCATGATGACATCTTAACATCCACTACAGAATACAATACATTCATGAGCCAAGAGCCAGCAAAAGACAAATATTGTCATGAACAAAAGAAAAACCCTCACACAGAGATGGTGATGGCTAGGAATGCTATTAGCTAAAATAATCCACTTAAATCTGTCTTCAATATTGCACAGCAGACCTGGGTTCAAGTACTATTTGAAAACATTTCAGACACTTCATCTCTGCTTGACTGAGTTGACTGAGTTGGCCTGGCTTAATGGACCAATGGAATAGTCCTAGAACTGCAAACCTCACCCACCTAGCCCCTGAAGGCAAAGGCAAATGCTGAAAGTATTTTGAAAGATTTCGAATAGTATTTCAACCCAGGTCTGCTGTACAATAAGTAATCCGTTACCTGATTTCACATGCAAATCCCTAGTAGCAACTGAAGGTTAACCTCAATGACACGAACAGACTTCCCAAATGGCAACCTATTCCCTATATAGTGCACTTCATTTGACAAGAGCCCATTGGTACACTAAATAGAGAAAAGGGTCCCATTTGGGACGCAACGGTCCTGAAGATGGTACAGCACAACATTACAGTTGTTACTGTCTGCGTCCATTAATAGTAGAGGTGAGAGGAGAGACGGAAGAAGTGCTGACCAGGGGAAATGTTTATGGTGAGTCTCAGTCAGGACAGTATCTTATAATGTAGATGTGACTGTGCTATGAACATACATCTGTATTGTATACAGGGAGATGATTGGGTGGCATTCAAGGACAACCCCTCACCTTTAATATCGCAGATAGGTTGTGGCTTCCATCAATTGTCTGCATCATTTCCAATCCCCCATATATTTTGGGAGGTAAATATACATATCATATATATATATATATATATATGGATATAGTATGTATAAGCAGGAAGTAGAAGCCTAAGTGTTGTTGTCCATTAGTTTACTCCAATTAGGGGAGGGGTGGTAAGGTTCAAATAAATAAAAATAAAATAATGAAGCAAAATATATTTAAAAAATATCTATTTAATATATTTAGCTTTATTTTTATTTATCTTCATTATTTTTATTTTTATTTAGTTGAACCCTACCACCCCTCCCCTAATTGAAGTAAACTAATGGACAACAACACTTAGGCTTCTACTTCCTGCTTATACATACTATATCCATTTTACAGACACAGTATATTTTACATTAGTTATCTTTTGTTTGTTTTTAGTCCCATCCTTCAGCTCCCCTCAACCCCTCCCATCTATCTCTGAACACCATCCAGTCCCATCCTTCAGCTCCACTCAACCCCTCCCATCTATCTCTGACCACCATCCAGTCCCATCCTTCAGCTCCACTCAACCCCTCCCATCTATCTCTGACCACCATCCAGTCCCATCCTTCAGCTCCCCTCAACCCCTCCCATCTATCTCTGAACACCATCCAGTCCCATCCTTCAGCTCCACTCAACCCCTCCCATCTATCTCTGAACACCATCCAGTCCCATCCTTCAGCTCCACTCAACCCCTCCCATCTATCTCTGACCACCATCCAGTCCCATCCTTCAGCTCCACTCAACCCCTCCCATCTATCTCTGAACACCATCCAGTCCCATCCTTCAGCTCCCCTCAACCCCTCCCATCTATCTCTGTACACCATCCAGTCCCATCCTTCAGCTCCCCTCAACCCCTCCCATCTATCTCTGTACACCATCCAGTTTGGATTTCTATTTGCCATATATTCTTCCACTGTGCTGTTTCACAAAAGTTCTGAACCTATGATCTAATGATTCTGTCTCTTCGCAGTAAAATCTGCAGAGCTGGGATGGGTGTATCCCCCATATATACAGTGTAACATTCTATTGGTTGCATGAACTTTGTATAAATTGAATTGAAAAATTGAATCCAGTGTCGTTTTGTGTATCAGTTCATAAACGACATGACATGGAATTGGTACATCAAAAATCTCTTCCCAACTATTTAACAATTTATATGGCACAGCTGTCAATTTTTAGGTACTTAAATGAAACTGATATACTTTTTTATTTATCACAATTTTCTTTAATCAATTTTGGTCTTTAATGCAGGGCCGGCAGACAAGTCCCTTACATTTTACCCCTTCCACTAGTTGGTTGTAATTTTGGGTAGAGCAGACATTTCCATATATTTGTGTTAGCTGCATGTGTGACATAACACCACCAGTCTTATTTATCATATCATTTACAAAGATTATACATTTTTATACATTCTCCAAAAAGATATATTTTTATAAATTAGTATATTTGAGTTTAACCATAATATTTGTTGTAATATTTTTTCTGTCTTTTCTGGTGGATTAAACTCAAATTCAAATAAATTCAAATCACATTTTATTGGTCACATACACATGGTTAGCAGATGTTAATGCGAGTTTAGCGAAATGCTGTGCTTCTAGTTCCGACCATGCAGTAATATCTAACAAGTAATCTAACAATTTCACAACAACTACCTTATACACACAAGTGTAAAGGAATGAATAAGAATATGTACATTATATCCAGTAGTTCTTCCTGGCTGTTTGTAATAAGACTTAAGATTTCCTGGGGTAACAGTGTAAGAAATAATACATAAAGAAACAATAGTGCATAGTTTCCTAAGAACGCGAAGCGAGGTGACCATCTCTGTCGGCACCATGTTGAAGACAACTTTCTATGGCTTCTTTTAAAAATAGCGATATTTTGGAGATTATTTCATTTTCAAATGACCGAAAGGGAGAGGTTGTAATCTGAATTAAGGGAAAAAGGCCATTCTTGAACATGGGGTGAGACATTCTTACTAAACTGCTAGAGAACCAGCTTGGATTTAAGTATAACTTTTGTATGACTGAAGGCTTTAGTGATAGGTCCAATGCTTTAATAAGGTCTGCTCTCTGAATTCATATTCATTACATAAATAGGCCTTTTAATTTTGTCTGGCTTGCTACTCCAAATAAAATGGAAAATGTTTTGCTTATATAATTTAAAAACAAGTCGCTAGGTATAGGCAAGGCCATAAGCAGATATGTAAACTTGAATATGACTAAAGAGTTAATCAGGGTGATTTTTCCACAGATAGACAGGTATTTTCCTTTCCATGGTAGCAAGATAGTACCTATTTTTGCTAACGTTCTATTCAAATGTATTGTAGTGAGATAATTTCTTTATTTCGAGATATGAATACTGAGTATGTCCACTTCACCGTCAGACCATTTTATTGGTAAAATTCAAATACGCAATATAGTACACTTATCATAATTTGGTTGTAATCCAGAGAGATTAGAAAACTATCGAGATCCTCTATGAGGCTGTGGAGGGATCCAAGTTGTGGATTTAAAAGAAAACCGTAATCATCAGTGTACAAGGACAAACCTACCTTACTATCAGCATTCAAGGACAACCCTACCTTACTATTAGTATTCATGGACAACCCTACCTTACTATTAGTATTCATGGACAACCCTACCTTACTATTAGTATTCATGGACAACCCTACCTTACTATTAGTATTCATGGACAACCCTACCTTACTATTAGTATTCATGGACAACCCTACCTTACTATTAGTATTCATGGACAACCCTACCTTACTATTAGTATTCATGGACAACCCTACCTTACTATTAGTATTCATGGACAACCCTACCTTACTATTAGTATTCAAGGACAAACCTACCTTACTATTAGTATTCATGGACAACCCTACCTTACTATTAGTATTCATGGACAAACCTACCTTACTATTAGTATTCATGGACAACCCTACCTTACTATTAGTATTCATGGACAACCCTACCTTACTATTAGTATTCATGGACAACCCTACCTTACTATTAGCATTCAAGGACAAACCTACCTTACTATTAGTATTCATGGACAAACCTACCTTACTATTAGTATTCAAGGACAAACCTACCTTCCTATCAGTATTCAAGGACAACCCTACCTTACTATTAGTATTCATGGACAACCCTACCTTACTATTAGTATTCAAGGACAACCCTACCTTACTATCAGTATTCAAGGACAAACCTACCTTACTATTAGTATTCATGGACAACCCTACCTTACTATTAGTATTCAAGGACATCCCTACCTTACTATTAGTATTCAAGGACATCCCTACCTTACTATCAGCATTCAAGGACATCCATGCCTTACTATTAGTATTCAAGGACAACCCTACCTTACTATCAGCATTCAAGGACATCCCTACCTTACTATCAGCATTCAAGGACATCCCTACCTTCCTATCAGCATTCAAGGACAAACCTGCCTTCCTATCAGCATTCAAGGACATCCCTACCTTCCTATCAGCATTCAAGGACAAACCTACCTTCCTATCAGCATTCAAGGACATCCCTACCTTACTATCAGCATTCAAGGACAAACCTACCTTCCTATCAGCATTCAAGGACAAACCTGCCCTCCTAACAGCATTCAAGGACAAACCTACCTTCCTATCAGCATTCAAGGACATCCCTACCTTACTATCAGCATTCAAGGACAAACCTACCTTCCTATCAGCATTCAAGGACAAACCTGCCCTCCTAACAGCATTCAAGGACATCCCTACCTTACTATCAGCATTCAAGGACAAACCTACCTTCCTATCAGCATTCAAGAACAACCCTACCTTCCTATCAGCATTACTTTGGGTGCCTAACATGCAACAAAGTCAAATGTTTAGCTATCTTTGGTTTAGGTTCAAAGTTATTCAAAGGTTAAATATGTTTTGTTTTTGGTATCTGCTAGATTGGGGGCCATTTTATGTGACATCCTTTTACATGATTTTGAGGAATAAATGATGAGTTCATGGCCTGTAATTTGGGACTATACCAATGATTATGGCATCATTATAGATGACTGATTGCATGGTCACAGATAAAACCATGATTACAGCATACAAAATCATTGAACGTTGATAACGATGTTGTGGTGATATTGAAATTTGTTCATTTGGTTTAGGGGCTAGATGTCAATATGGGATTGGCCATGATCAGTCTCTTTCAGATAACAGTGGTAATATTTAGGAGAGGCACATATTCATCAACACATTAATATAATGTATAGTAAATGCCATTTAGAAGACACTTTTATCCAAAGAGACTGGGTGGTCGCAGGAATCTAACCCACTATCTGGGAATTGCAAGTACCCTTTACTCTAAAAACTGAGATTTTAATTTGTTTTATTTATTTATCATAAAGCTCAGTGGAAATAGCTGAACAGGAAGCTCAGTGGAGATGGCTGAACAGGAAGCTCAGTGGACATGGCTGAACAGGAAGCTCAGTGGAGATGGCTGAACAGGAAGCTCAGTGGAGATGGCTGAACAGGAAGCTCAGTGGACATAGCTGAACAGGAAGCTCAGTGTAGATGGCTGAACAGGAAGCTCAGTGGACATGGCTGAACAGGATGCTCAGTGGACATAGCTGAACAGGAAGCTCAGTGTAGATGGCTGAACAGGAAGCTCAGTGGACATAGCTGAACAGGAAGCTCAGTGGACATGGCTGAACAGGAAGCTCAGTGGACATAGCTGAACAGGAAGCTCAGTGGACATGGCTGAACAGGAAGCTCAGTGGACATAGCTGAACAGGAAGCTCAGTGGAGATGGCTGAACAGGAAGCTCAGTGGACATGGCTGAACAGGATGCTCAGTGGACATAGCTGAACAGGAAGCTCAGTGGAGATGGCTGAACAGGAAGCTCAGTGGACATGCCTGAACAGGAAGCTCTGTGGACATGCCTGAACAGGAAGCTCTGTGGACATGACTGAACAGGAAGCTCAGTGGACATGGCTGATGTTTAGGTCACTGTCCTCACCACTTATATACCCATATGGTCCTTGTATTGTTTAATGGCCTATGAATTACGATCGTGACAGGGTCGATAACAACTGGGAGATTCCCTTGTTCCCCAACGTCCCTCATAGAGAACCAGACAAAAATATTTTCTCTGTAATCCCATTCATCATGTGACCAGGGAGGTAGTGGTAAAAAACAGATGGTTGAATCCTGAGCATCATGGGTACATAAGAGGGTAATTCAAAGAACAGGTGGGTTAACACGATTCCCAAAATGAAATAGATCAGTAAACTGAACGGAGTTATACCTTATACCCACTACTTCCACACAAATACAACACGGGTCTAGACTGCACCGCTCCTGCACTCTATACAAGTCTTCTTCTTTTATTGTCTATAGCTAGCTACTGCTCTCATGTTTGACTCTTCTGTCCCAACAGCTGTTTCCCATCACTTAGCTACAGTATCTCTGTCCCAACAGCTGTTTCCATGACTTAGCTACAGTATCTCTGTCCCAACAGCAGTTTCCCATCACTTAGCTACAGTATCTCTGTCCCAACAGCTGTTTCCATCACTTAGCTACAGTATCTCTGTCACAACAGCAGTTTCCATCACTTAGCTACAGTATCTCTGTCCCAACAGCAGTTTCCCGTCACTTAGCTACAGTATCTCTGTCCCAACAGCAGTTTACCATCACTTAGCTACAGTATCTCTGTCCCAACAGCAGTTTACCATCACTTAGATACAGTATCTCTGTCACAACAGCAGTTTACCATCACTTAGCTACAGTATCTCTGTCCCAACAGCAGTTTCCCATCACTTAGCTACAGTATCTCTGTCACAACAGCTGTTTCCCATCACTTAGCTACAGTATCTCTGTCACAACAGCAGTTTCCCATCACTTAGCTACAGTAGCTCTGCACTCCATTCCCCGACTGGGACGTATGGTTTAGTCTTTTCTGTTTTTTATTTAATTTATGCTGTGATTCTGTTGGGCAGAAGCTTTAACCTCTTACATCTAGGGGGCAGTAATTTCACGGCTGGATAAAAAACGTACCCGATTTAATCTGATTATTAGTCCTGCCCAGAAACTGGAATATGCATATAATTATTAGCTTTGGAGAGAAAACACTCCAAAGTTTCTGAAACTGTTTGAATGGTGTCTGTGAGTATAACAGAACTCCTATGGCAGGCAAAAACCTGAGATGCTTCTGTTCAGGAAGTACCCTGTCTGAACATTTCTTGCCCTTCTTGATTATCTCTATCGTTTACAAAGGATCTCTGCTCTTACGTGACACTTCTCACGTCAACAATGGAGTCTCACAGCCCGGGAAAAACAGGAATGATGTAATTCAAAGCCCTGGCTGAAGCACACGAGAGCAAAAGCTGAGTGGTCAGTCAATGGACTAAGCCTTAGGCGCGTGACACGCCCCGCCCCCGGCTTTCGGTTTTTTCCTCAGTTTACAGACAGGCAGATTCCCGGTCGGAATATTATCGCTTCTCTACGAGATAAATTGCATAAATATTGGTTTTAAACAGCGGTTGACATGCTTCGAAGTACGGTAATGGAATATTTAGAAATTTTTTGTCATATTTTGCGTCATGCTCGTGGCCGAGATTTAGCGTTGGGATAGTGTCTAGAACGCACGAACAAAACGTCGCTGTTTGGATATAACGATGGATTATTTGGGACCAAACCTACATTTGTTATTGAAGTAGAAGTCCTGGCAGTGTATTCTGATGAAGAACAAGCAAGGTAAGAACATTTTTCTTATAGGAAATGTGATTTTGGTGAAGGCTAAACTTGCAGGGTGTCTAAATAGCTAGCCCTGTAACGCCGGGCTATGTACTTACATTATTGCAAAATGTGCTTCATCCGAAAAGCTATTTTAAAATCGGACATATCGAGTGCATAGAGGAGTTCTGTATCTATAATTCTTAAAATAATTGTTATGCTTTTTGTGAACGTTTATCGTGAGTAATTTAGTAAAATCACCGGAAGTGTTCGGTGGGAATGCTAGTTCTGAACGTCACATGCTAATGTAAAAAGCTGGTTTTTGATATAAATATGAACTTGATTGAACAGACATGCATGTATTGTATAACACAATGTCCTAGGTGTGTCATCTGATGAAGATCATCAAAGGTTAGTGCTGCATTTAGATATGGTTTGGGTTTATGTGACATGATATGCTAGCTTGAAAAATGGCTGTGTGATTATTCCTGGCTGGGTACTCTGCTGACATAATCTAATGTTTTGCTTTCGCTGTAAAGCCTTTTTGAAATCGGACAGTTTGGTTAGATAAAGGAGAGTCTTGTCTTTAAATAGCTGTAACATAGTCATATGTTTGAAAAGTGTAAGTTTTCGGATTTAGAGGAGTTTGAATTTCGCGCCCCGCCCATCATTGGATATTGGAGCAGACGTTCCGCTAGCGGAACGTGTAGATGTAAGAGGTTTTAAGGTAGGAGGGCCACTTCTTCATGCTGTCCGCCCCCATCCCTGGCTGTGGGCAATCACTTTCCATTCAGTCTGACTGCCTGCCTACCCTGCAGAATAGAATGGATGTGGAAGAGAGAGAGAGAGAAGGATGGAGCCAGATAGCAGAGAGACAGACGTTACCATCAGTGACACTCATCTTGATACACAAGTCACATCTGTGTGTGGGTGTGTCTGTGTGTGGGTGTGTGTGTGTGTGTGTGTGTGTGTGTGTGTGTGTGTGTGTGTGTGTGTGTGTGTGTGTTGGTGTGTGTGTGTCTGTGTCTGTGTTTGTGTCTGTGTGATAAGTGTGTTTGTTTGTTCGTGTGTGTGTCTGTGTGTGTGTTTCTGTGAGTGTGTTTGGGGAGGGGGGATGTGTGTCTGTGTGATAAATGTCTGTGTGTGTGTGTGTGTGTGTGTGTTTGTGTGTTCGTCTGTGTGTCTGTGTGTGTGTGTGATATGTAAGTGTGCGTGTGTGTGTGGGGGGGGGGGGGGGGGGATCTACCTACATCTAATATATGTGCTAGTGATTTTTGTCTAAAACACTGTGTTCCATTCAAACATTTGACCAACTCAGCACTGTACAACACAACAACATCATCACACATAACAAATCAACTGTTTACAAGGAAGAATCAAATCACTGATGAATTGATTCATTGACTGTTGATCTACAGTCTATACCCATCACATTCTCACTTACACAATGGCCAGATGTCAAGATGGCTGATCACAGGTAGTGAGTAACAAGATGGCTGATCACAGGTAGTGAGTATCAAGATGGCTGATCACAGGTAGTGAGTAACAAGATGGCTGATCACAGGTAGTGAGTATCCAGATGGCTGATCACAGGTAGTGAGTATCCAGATCGCTGATCACAGGTAGTGAGTAACAAGATGGCTGATCACAGGTAGTGAGTATCCAGATGGCTGATCACAGGTAGTGAGTAACAAGATGTCTGATCACAGGTAGTGAGTATCCAGATGGCTGATCACAGGTAGTGAGTAACAAGATGGCTGATCACAGGTAGTGAGTATCCAGATGGCTGATCACAGTTAGTGAGTATGCATATGGCTGATCACAGGTAATGAGTATCCAGATGGCTGATCACAGGTAGTGAGTGACAAGATTGCTGATCACAGGTAGTGAGTATCCAGATGGCTGATCACAGTTAGTGAGTATCCATATGGCTGATCACAGGTAATGAGTATCCAGATGGCTGATCACAGGTAGTGAGTATCAAGATGGCTGATCACAGGTAGTGAGTATCCAGATGGCTGATCACAGGTAGTGAGTAACAAGATGTCTGATCACAGGTAGTGAGTAACAAGATGGTTGATCACAGTTAGTGAGTATCCATATGGCTGATCACAGGTAATGAGTATCCAGATGGCTGATCACAGGTAGTGAGTGACAAGATCGCTGATCACAGGTAGTGAGTAACAAGATGGCTGATCACAGGTAGTGAGTAACAAGATGGCTGATCACAGGTAGTGAGTAACAAGATGTCTGATCACAGGTAGTGAGTAACAAGATGGCTGGTCACAGGTAGTGAGTAACAAGATGGCTGATCACATGTAGTGAGTATCAAGATGGCTGATCACAGGTAGTGAGTATCAAGATGGCTGATCACAGGTAATGAGTAACAAGATGGCTGATCACATGTAGTGAGTAACAAGATGGCTGATCACATGAAGTGAGTAACAAGATGGCTGATCACATGTAGTGAGTATCCAGATGACTGATCACTGGTAGTGAGTAACAAGATGGCTCATCACAGCTAGTGAGTAACAATATGGCTGATCACAGGTAGTGAGTATCCAGATGGCTGATCACAGGTAATGAGTAACAAGATGGCTGATCACAGCTAGTGAGTAACAAGATGGCTCATCACAGGTAGTGAGTAACAATATGGCTGATCACAGGTAGTGAGTATCCAGATGGCTGATCACAGGTAATGAGTAACAAGATGGCTGATCACAGGTACTGAGTAACAAGATGGCTGATCACAGGTAGTGAGTATCCAGATGGCTGATCACAGGTAGTGAGTAACAAGATGGCTGATCACAGGTAGTGAGTAACAAGATGGCTGATCACAAGGTAGTGAGTATCCAGATGGCTGATCACAGGTAGTGAGTAACAAGATGGCTGATCACATGTAGTGAGTATCCAGATGGCTGATCACAGGTAGTGAGTAACAAGATGGCTGATCACAGGTAGTGAGTAACAATATGGCTGATCACAGGTAGTGAGTATCCAGATGGCTGATCACAGGTAATGAGTAACAAGATGGCTGATCACAGGTAGTGAGTAACAAGATGGCTGATCACAGGTAATGAGTATCTGGGACAAAATGAGTCCCAGCGTCTAGAAACGTTGTCATGTCTTTATGACTGTGATCCACTGACTGCAACCAGGACTAGGTATTAACACTAAGCCTATGATCTCCTGAGCCCCAGAGAGACCTCCCCTCTATGTGAGAGACATTTCATTTACAAGTCCACCTTCAACAGTGTGTGTGTGTGTGTGGACGTGTTCCATGTGTAATTTTACTGAGAGGCAGTCAAAGCCTGGCCTCTTAGCCGATGAGGCGGATGACGGATGTGTCTAACCTTGCATGAAATGAGCCTTTACTCAGAGGAGGGCCTTATGAGCAGCTTCCATCAGGGTCTGCTCCTCCCTCTGTTCCTCTCCTCCGCTCCTCTCATCTCTTCTCCTCTGTTCCTCTTTTCCCTTCTGTTGCCTAGCCCCAGCACTGCCCCTGCTGGACTGACTGTCTCTCCTCTTCCCACTCCTCCATTCTCCTCTCTATTTACCTCCTCTCCTCTCTTCTCCTCCATTCCCTTCCCTGACCCAGCTCCATCCCCATGACTGTCTGGCTGACTCCTCTCCTCTCGTCTCCTCTCTCCTCTCCTCTCCTCCCCCTCCTCATCTCCCCTTATATCCTCCTCTCCTCTCTTCTCCTCCATTCCCTTCCCTGGCCCAGCTCCATCCTCATGCCTGGCTGGCTGACTGACTGTCTGTAAGGCTGTCACAAATTCAGCTCTTAATGAGAACTATTAATTACTGCTGCAGTTTGAAGAGTAGGAGCTCCCGGAATAGAGGATGGAGGATAGACGGAGGAATAAGCTACAGGGCTCCAAATGAAAAGGGAGTGATAGGGATACCTCTTCCTCCTCAGTCAGTCTGTCAGTCTGTCTGTCAGCCTGTCAGTCTTAACACTGGAAGCACCAGTTCTCAGCAGACATAACTACTGAGGGAGAGTCTACTGAAAAGTGGGTCATCAAGTCAAGTTTATAGGAGATTGTTGATTTACAACTGGTTTCACAGACCCTTACAGACACCTCCAGAACTATTTCAAACCATGTCTATGAAAACAAGACTGAACCTCCTGATTACACTAAATGAAATTCCATCTGAGAACAGGCATGTTGGTTCTTTATAGTTGTGTTTCTGGTAAAGAGTGAGGATTCGATACCTTTTGGAGAACTGAGTGGCGATGGTCTTACGTGTACCTGTACCGTAAGAAATAACCTGTTTTATGGTCCAGCGACTTATACATATTGTAAAATTTGATTCCCCGATCTTGGCTACAGCCAGATGACTTCAGAGTAGGTTTTCATATCACACACCTCCACACACACCCACGGTCAGCAGAGTCCTGTCCCCTATGTGTCTGTAACTGATAACATCCCCACCCTGTAGGCCTGCTGTAGCTAGAGAATCAACACCAACATCTATAAAGCTGTGGTCCAACTCCACTAATCTACATAGCCATTACAGGAACCCTCTTCCATGGGCAGTACCATATGCTTGGGCCTATCTAAAAAAAGCTAAATTAGTCCATCATTAACAAAATGAGGGGGTTGCACGGAATCAGACAATTGACCAGTGATCCCCTGAGATGCATAATTATCCATCATATTACTCATGACCATCTGTTAATTTCCTGTCAGCTGACTCCCCTAATGTAATGACTCAAAGGATGCTTCCCACATGGCACCCTATTCCCTATTAAGTGCACTTAATTATTTCAAAAGTAGCACTTATTTACTTCAAGGGAATAGGGTGCCATTTGGGATGCAAACAAATCCAAGACCAATCAGAAAGGGGGTGCAACAACTGCATCTTGGGTAAAGAACAGTACCGTGTAAATATGGGGAACCTAGTATAATAAGAGTGTTAAGATAAACAAATAAAGAAATATAATACTGTTACAATGGATGTGAACTACTGGACTAAGTACTTATGTACATGTCTGTGTCTGTTATCACCATTATAGTTAACAAATGTTCACCAAAAACTCGATGTATAATAATGGTCCATTTCTGAGGAGAGATAAAAATCTATCGCAGACTGAAGCTATTACTGCATCTACAGTATGTAATTGAAGCTGAGAGAGGCTCTAAACAGTAGTTGAAGCTGAGAGAGGTTCTGAACAGTAGTTGAAGCTGAGAGAGGCTCTAAATTGTAGTTGAAGCTGAGGGAGGCTCTAAACAGTAGTTGAAGCTGAGAGAGGTTCTGAACAGTAGAGGGAGGTTCTAAACAGTAGTTGAAGCTGAGAGAGGTTCTAAACAGTAGTTGAAGCTGAGAGAGGTTCTAAACAGTAGTTGAAGCTGAGAGAGGCTCTGAACAGTAGTTGAAGCTGAGAGAGGTTCTAAACAGTAGTTGAAGCTGAGAGGTTCTGAACAGTAGAGGGAGGTTCTAAACAGTAGTTGAAGCTGAGAGAGGTTCTAAACAGTAGTTGAAGCTGAGAGAGGCTCTGAACAGTAGTTGAAGCTGAGAGAGGTTCTAAACAGTAGTTGAAGCTGAGAGGTTCTGAACAGTAGTTGAAGCTGAGAGAGGTTCTAAACAGTAGTTGAAGCTGAGAGAGGTTCTAAACAGTAGTTGAAGCTGAGAGAGGTTCTGAACAGTAGTTGAAGCTGAGAGAGGTTCTGAACAGTAGTTGAAGCTGAGAGAGGTTCTAAACAGTAGTTGAAGCTGAGAGAGGTTCTAAACAGTAGTTGAAGCTGAGAGAGGCTCTAAACAGTAGTTGAAGCTGAGAGAGGCTCTAAACAGTAGTTGAAGCTGAGAGAGGCTCTAAACAGTAGTTGAAGCTGAGAGAAGCTCTAAACAGTAGTTGAAGCTGAGAGAGGTTCTAAACAGTAGTTGAAGCTGAGAGAGGTTCTGAACAGTAGAGGGAGGTTCTAAACAGTAGTTGAAGCTGAGAGAGGTTCTGAACAGTAGTTGAAGCTGAGAGAGGTTCTAAACAGTAGTTGAAGCTGAGAGAGGTTCTGAACAGTAGTTGAAGCTGAGAGAGGTTCTGAACAGTAGTTGAAGCTGAGAGAGGTTCTAAACAGTAGTTGAAGCTGAGAGAGGCTCTAAACAGTAGATGGAGGTTCTAAACAGTAGTTGAAGCTGAGAGAGGTTCTAAACAGTAGTTGAAGCTGAGAGAGGTTCTGAACAGTAGTAGAAGCTGAGAGAGGTTCTGAACAGTAGTTGAAGCTGAGAGAGGTTCTAAACAGTAGTTGAAGCTGAGAGAGGTTCTGAACAGTAGTAGAAGCTGAGAGAGGTTCTAAACAGTAGATGGAGGTTCTAAACAGTAGTTGAAGCTGAGAGAGGTTATAAACAGTAGTTGAAGCTGAGAGAGGTTCTGAACAGTAGTAGAAGCTGAGAGAGGTTCTAAACAGTAGATGGAGGTTCTAAACAGTAGTTGAAGCTGAGAGAGGTTATAAACAGTAGTTGAAGCTGAGAGAGGTTCTGAACAGTAGTAGAAGCTGAGAGAGGTTCTAAACAGTAGATGGAGGTTCTAAACAGTAGTTGAAGCTGAGAGAGGTTATAAACAGTAGTTGAAGCTGAGAGAGGTTCTGAACAGTAGTAGAAGCTGAGAGAGGTTCTGAACAGTAGATGGAGGTTCTAAACAGTAGTTGGAGCTGAGAGAGGTTATAAACAGTAGTTGAAGCTGAGAGAGGCTCTGAACAGTAGTTGAAGCTGAGAGAGGTTCTGAACAGTAGAGGGAGGTTCTAAACAGTAGATGAAGCAGAGATAGGTTCTGAACAGTAGTTGAAGCTGAGAGAGGTTCTGAACAGTAGTTGAAGCTGAGAGAGGTTCTGAACAGTAGTTGAAGCTGAGAGAGGTTCTGAACAGTAGTTGAAGCTGAGAGAGGTTCTGAACAGTAGTTGAAGCTGAGAGAGGTTCTAAACAGTAGTTGAAGCTGAGAGAGGCTCTAAACAGTAGTTGAAGCTGAGAGAGGTTCTAAACAGTAGTTGAAGCTGAGAGAGGCTCTAAACAGTAATTGAAGCTGAGAGAGGTTCTGAACAGTAGTTGAAGCTGAGAGAGGTTCTAAACAGTAGTTGAAGCTGAGAGAGGTTCTGAACAGTAGAGGGAGGTTCTAAACAGTAGTTGAAGCTGAGAGAGGCTCTAAACAGTAGTTGAAGCTGAGAGAGGCTCTAAACAGTAGTTGAAGCTGAGAGAGGCTCTAAACAGTAGTTGAAGCTGAGAGAAGCTCTAAACAGTAGTTGAAGCTGAGAGAGGTTCTGAACAGTAGAGGGAGGTTCTAAACAGTAGTTGAAGCTGAGAGAGGTTCTGAACAGTAGTTGAAGCTGAGAGAGGTTCTAAACAGTAGTTGAAGCTGAGAGAGGCTCTGAACAGTAGTTGAAGCTGAGAGAGGTTCTGAACAGTAGAGGGAGGTTCTAAACAGTAGTTGAAGCTGAGAGAGGTTCTGAACAGTAGTTGAAGCTGAGAGAGGTTCTAAACAGTAGTTGAAGCTGAGAGAGGTTCTGAACAGTAGTTGAAGCTGAGAGAGGTTCTGAACAGTAGTTGAAGCTGAGAGAGGTTCTAAACAGTAGTTGAAGCTGAGAGAGGCTCTAAACAGTAGTTGAAGCTGAGAGAGGTTCTGAACAGTAGTAGAAGCTGAGAGAGGTTCTGAACAGTAGTTGAAGCTGAGAGAGGTTCTAAACAGTAGTTGAAGCTGAGAGAGGTTCTGAACAGTAGTAGAAGCTGAGAGAGGTTCTAAACAGTAGATGGAGGTTCTAAACAGTAGTTGAAGCTGAGAGAGGTTATAAACAGTAGTTGAAGCTGAGAGAGGTTCTGAACAGTAGTAGAAGCTGAGAGAGGTTCTAAACAGTAGATGGAGGTTCTAAACAGTAGTTGAAGCTGAGAGAGGTTATAAACAGTAGTTGAAGCTGAGAGAGGCTCTGAACAGTAGTTGAAGCTGAGAGAGGTTCTGAACAGTAGAGGGAGGTTCTAAACAGTAGATGAAGCAGAGATAGGTTCTGAACAGTAGTTGGAGCTGAGAGAGGTTCTGAACAGTAGTTGAAGCTGAGAGAGGTTCTGAACAGTAGTTGGAGCTGAGAGAGGTTCTGAACAGTAGTTGAAGCTGAGAGAGGCTCTGAACAGTAGTTGAAGCTGAGAGAGGCTCTAAACAGTAGTTGAAGCTGAGAGAGGTTCTAAACAGTAGTTGAAGCTGAGAGAGGTTCTGAACAGTAGTTGAAGCTGAGAGAGGTTCTGAACAGTAGTTGAAGCTGAGAGAGGTTCTGAACAGTAGAGGGAGGTTCTAAACAGTAGTTGAAGCTGAGAGAGGTTCTGAACAGTAGTTGGAGCTGAGAGAGGTTCTGAACAGTAGTTGGAGCTGAGAGAGGTTCTAAACAGTAGTTGAAGCTGAGAGAGGTTCTAAACAGTAGTAGAAGCTGAGAGAGGTTCTGAACAGTAGAGGGAGGTTCTAAACAGTAGTTGAAGCTGAGAGAGTCTCTAAACAGTAGTTGGAGCTGAGAGAGGCTCTAAACAGTATTTGAAGCTGAGTGAGGCTCTGAACAGTAGTTGAAGCTGAGAGAGGTTCTGAACAGTAGTTGAAGCTGAGAGAGGTTCTGAACAGTAGTTGAAGCTGAGAGAGGTTCTAAACAGTAGTTGAAGCTGAGAGAGGCTCTGAACAGTAGTTGAAGCTGAGAGAGGTTCTGAACAGTAGTTGGAGCTGAGAGAGGTTCTGAACAGTAGTTGAAGCTGAGAGAGGTTCTAAACAGTAGTTGAAGCTGAGAGAGGCTCTGAACAGTAGTTGAAGCTGAGAGAGGTTCTGAACAGTAGTAGAAGCTGAGAGAGGTTCTGAACAGTAGAGGGAGGTTCTGAACAGTACTAAGAATCACTACTGAATGATCTGCTGATGTATATGCCTATGGCTATCACCACCAAATGATTGTCAACAATATAAAAAATATCATAACGAAAAACAAATAATGATGATGCTATCCATTATTAAAAATCTATTTCAGAATGTGTCTGAATGTATGTGAATGTATGAGTGCAATAAATGGGGAATAGGGTTCCATTTGAGACACAGACGACATGATAAAACTGCAGAGACACTAATCGTCTTTAAGCAGTGACTCTTATAACAGCCTATAGATGGAGCTCTCACGTTGTCTAAACACGGCATTAGACAGGCCCTGTTGCTGGGCAGGCACTAGCAGGCACACTGAGCAGATCACCACAGCTCAGCTCTCTCCTCTCTTTCTTTGTCTCCCCTCTCCATCCTCTCTTCCCTCTCTGCTGTCTGTATGAGTGAGTGAGTGAGAGTGAGTGAGTGTGTGAGTGAGTGAGTGAGTGAGTGAGTGAGTGAGTGAGTGAGTGAGTGAGTGACTAGAAGTCCTACAAGCTGTTATCACACTGTAGTAGCAGCAGGTCTGTATGTTACAGGAAGCAGCAGGTCTGTGCGTTAAAGGAAGCAGCAGGTCTGTGTGTTACAGGGAGCAGCAGGTCTGTGTGTTAAAGGAAGCTGCAGGTCTGTGTGTTAAAGGAAGCAGCAGGTCTGTGTGTTACAGGGAGCAGCAGGTCTGTGTGTTAAAGGAAGCAGCAGGTCTGTGTGTTAAAGGAAGCAGCAGGTCTGTGTGTTAAGGGAAGCAGCAGAACTGTGTGTTAATAAAGGGAGCAGCTGGTCTGTGTGTTAAAGGAAGCTGCAGGTCTGTGTGTTAAAGGAAGCAGCAGGTCTGTGTGTTACAGGAAGCAGCAGGTCTGTGTGTTACAGGAAGCAGCAGGTCTGTGTGTTAAAGGAAGCAGCATGTATGTGTGTTACAGGGAGCAGCAGGTATGTGTGTTACAGGAAGCAGCAGGTCTGTGTGTTACAGGAAGCAGCAGAACTGTGTGTTAATAAAGGGAGCAGCAGGTCTGTGTGTTAAGGGAAGCAGCAGAACTGTGTGTTAATAAAGGGAGCAGCAGGTCTGTGTGTTAAAGGAAGCAGCTGGTCTGTGTGTTAAAGGAAGCTGCAGGTCTGTGTGTTAAAGGAAGCAGCAGGTCTGTGTGTTAAAGGAAGCTGCAGGTCTGTGTGTTAAAGGAAGCAGCAGGTCTGTGTGTTAAGGGAAGCAGCAGAACTGTGTGTTAATAAAGGGAGCAGCAGGTCTGTGTGTTAAAGGAAGCAGCTGGTCTGTGTGTTAAAGGAAGCTGCAGGTCTGTGTGTTAAAGGAAGCAGCAGGTCTGTGTGTTACAGGAAGCAGCTGGTCTGTGTGTTAAAGGAAGCAGCAGGTATGTGTGTTACAGGGAGCAGCAGGTATGTGTGTTACAGGAAGCAGCAGGTCTGTGTGTTACAGGAAGCAGCAGGTCTGTGTTACAGTAAGCAGCAGGTCTGTGTGTTACAGAAGCAGCAGGTCTGTGTGTTACAGGAAGCAGCAGTTCTGTGTGTTACAGGGAGCAGCAGGTCTGTGTGTTTCAGGTAGCAGCAGGTCTGTGTGTTACAGGAAGCAGCAGGTCTGTGTGTTACAGGGAATAGCAGGTCTGTGTGTTAAAGGAAGCAGCAGGTCTCTGTGTTACAGGAAGCAGCAGTTCTGTGTGTTACAGGGAGCAGCAGGTCTGTGTGTTTCAGGTAGCAGCAGGTCTGTGTGTTACAGGAAGCAGCAGGTCTGTGTGTTACAGGGAATAGCAGGTCTGTGTGTTAAAGGAAGCAGCAGGTCTCTGTGTTACAGGAAGCAGCAGGTCTGTGTGTTACAGGGAGCAGCAGGTCTGTGTGTTACAGGGAGCAGCAGGTCTGTGTGTTAAAGGAAGCAGCAGGTCTGTGTGTTAAAGGAAGCAGCAGGTATGTGTGTTAAAAGAAGCAGCAGGTATGTGTGTTACAGGAAGCAGCAGATCTGTGTGTTACAGGAAGCAGCAGGTCTGTGTGTTAAAGGAAGCAGCAGGTATGTGTGTTTAAATAAGCAGCAAGTCTGTGTGTTACAGAAGCAGAAGGTCTGTGTGTTAAAGGAAGCAGCAGGTCTGTGTGTTACAGGGAGCAGCAGGTCTGTGTGTTAAACGCAGCAGCAGGTCTGTGTGTTAAAGGAAGCAGCAGGTCTGTGTGTTACAGTAAGCAGCAGGTCTGTGTGTTACAGGGAGCAGCAGGTCTGTGTGTTACAGGGAGCAGCAGGTCTGTGTGTTACAGGAAGCAGCAGGTCTGTGTGTTACAGGGAGCAGCAGGTCTGCGTATTAAAGGAAGCAGCAGGTCTGTGTGTTACAGGGAGCAGCAGGTGTGTGTGTTACAGGGAGCAGCAGGTATGTGTGTTAAAGGAAGCAGCAGGTCTGTGTGTTACAGGGAGCAGCAGGTCTGTGTGTTACAGGGAGCAGCAGGTCTGTGTGTTACAGGAAGCAGCTGGTCTGTGTGTTAAAGGAAGCAGCAGGTATGTGTGTTAAAGGAAGCAGCAGGTCCGTGTGTTAAAGGAAGCAGCAGGTGTGTGTGTTACAGGGAGCAGCAGGTATGTGTGTTAAAGGAAGCAGCAGGTCTGTGTTTTAAAGGAAGCAGCAGGTCTGTGTGTTAAGGGAAGCAGCAGACCTGTGTGTTAATAAAGGGAGCAGCAGGTCTGTGTGTTAAAGGAAGCAGCAGGTCTGTGTGTTTCAGGGAGCAGCAGGTCTGTGTGTTACAGGAAGCAGCAGGTCTGTGTGTTACAGGGAGCAGCAGGTCTGTGTGTTACAGGGAGCAGCAGGTCTGTGTGTTAAAGGAAGCAGCAGGTTTGTGTGTTAAAGGAAGCAGCAGGTCTTTAGATTAAAGGAAGCTGCAGGTCTGTGTGTTAAAGGAAGCAGCAGGTCTGTGTGTTTAAATAAGCAGCAAAGCTAATCATTATGATTATATCCCAGTCTTGGGGAAACATTTCATGTCCTTTATCCACCGACTGTATGATCTCATGTATGTTAATAATATGTGTGGGGTCTGCCTCTGGCTCCATTTTTCAAAGAATAAATCACTCGAGGATAATTCAGCCTAATTACAAAATGTCATGAAGCATTAGACCTGCAATAAACAATGGATTGTGGTGCCACAAACTAAAAGTTTGGATTACATTTTCCCACATAAAAGAGAACGGAAAATGAATTGACTAATAATTCTGACTGCACGTGGTTAAAGTGAATTGTAGTTATCAGCCGTCCTTGGCTTTCAACTCAGCTGTGTGATGCTATCAGGAAATGGATGGTCTGCTGATGGTCTGGTGTAAAGGCAATGCCAACGTTTCAGCACATTACTGGTCAAATCAGCATCCTTTTCCCATCTGTCATGACAGCCTTAACATTCAAATCGTCACCCTAACCCTAATCCTAACCCTAACCCTAATCCTAACCCTAACCCTAACCCTAATCCTAACCCTAACCCTAATCCTAACCCTAACCCTAACCCTAATCCTAACAATAACCCTAATCCTAACCCTAATCCTAACCCTAATCCTAATCCTAACCCCAACCCTAATTCTAACCCTAACCCTAACCCTAACCCTAACCATAAACCTAACTGACTAGCTGATTAAGTTTTGGTGCAGAGATTTTCCACAAGAAAACACTGCTGCTAATCCACCCATGACTGATTCAAACATCAGAGATGGTATAGTGAGTAGTGAGACGACATGTCAAAGTCCACATTTCAACACATTATGGGTCAAATCAACAGTCACTGCTGCTAAAGCGTCCAGCCATCCAAACACTAGGGAGGGTGTAGCTAGTGACATGAAATTACTTCTGTGTGGAGTAGACTTCTGTGTGTCAACATGAATGGATACTGTTTAGTGATGAAATGACTTCTGTGTGTCAACATGAATGGATACTGTTTAGTGATGAAATGACTTCTGTGTGTCAACATGAATGGATACTGTTTAGTGATGAAATGACTTCTGTGTGTCAACATGAATGGATACTGTTTAGTGATGAAATGACTTCTGTGTGTCAACATGAATGGATACTGTTTAGCTCAGCTACTGAAGGAGTGTGTTTATATGTAAATAGTTAGAATTCAGAATGCATTGAATATGCATTTTATTGCATAATGAAAAAAATCTATTTAAATAAAGTACAAATAATACTGTTCACTTGAAATGTTCATCTTCAAATTCCATACCGGACACAAATTTGCTCTTCCCTTCCAGCGATGCGAAGGCTACCTGACAATAGAGCTATGCAGGAGAGACATGCCATTGAGATAGCCTTGATATAAGTATCATGGTCAACCGTTGTGGTTGCAGTTACTTAATGCAGTTGTTTATTCCAGTGTAAGGAAACAGAAAACATTGTATGAACAGTGGTAAATACTGCAGGGAAATGGATCAAATGGATCCTTGAGACGTCCCAACTGTGATGTCACCCCATTGAGGTTGACATTTAAAACGGTTAAGGTAAGGATAGCGCTCATCAATACTGCAGTAGCATGAGTGACTCATGGCTGGAGTCAGTTCCATTTCAACCTCCAATCCCAATCTAAATATCACTTTACTTCCTGGCTGCATTGACTGACTTGAAATGGAATTGACCCAACCTTGCTGTGACTATCATACAAGGTATCTATACAGTGGAGGTCCTTATAGGAAACATATGGTTAAATCTATAGAAAACACATGGTTAAATCTATGGAAAACACATGGTTAAATCTATAGAAAACACATGGTTAAATCTATAGAAAACACATGGTTAAATCTATAGTAAACACATGGTTAAATCTATAGTAAACACATGGTTAAATCTATAGAAAACACATGGTTAAATCTATAGAAAACACATGGTTAAATCTATAGTAAACACATGGTTAAATCTATAGTAAACACATGGTTAAATCTATAGTAAACACATGGTTAAATCTATAGGAAACATATGGTTAAATCTATAGAAAACACATGGTTAAATCTATAGAAAACACATGGTTAAATCTATAGTAAACACATGGTTAAATCTATAGTAAACACATGGTTAAATCTATAGTAAACACATGGTTAAATCCATAGAAAACACATGGTTACATTATCCTCACCCAGACAGGGAGGTTCTAGTGATCCCCTTAGACTAAATAAGGCTTCCCAATTACGCTAATGCTAGCCAGGGGACGTTAGAAAGGAACTCTATGGGAAACAACTCGTGGCGAGCGAGGGCATGGGTGGACGCACAACCCCAGCAGATGGCTGGTCGATGCCAAGCCCAGAGCCACCATGCCAAGCAATGCATCTGTCGAGTGAGAAACATGGCACATTTTTTAGCACCTTTGTAACAGCATCCAACATTTTAAAAAGCGTCTCTTGTGTTTTCCCAAGACATTTGGCATGCCAAGAAATTACCTTAAGTTTAAAGCTAGAATCCTTAGCAGCGACATCAACGGCCCCCGTTTCTGAGTTGATAGTGCTCTAGTTTAGACCAGGGCCATAAGGTATCCCATAAGGCTCTGGTCAACAGTAGTGCCCTATATGCAGTAGCTTCAACTACAAGATAAACCATGCAGACAGCTGTGATACAAGACAAGCCATGCAGACAGCTGTGATACAAGACAAGCCATGCAGACAGCTGTGATACAAGACAAGCCATGCAGACAGCTGTGATACAAGACAAGCCATGCAGACAGCTGTGATACAAGACAAGCCATGCAGACAGCTGTGATACAAGACAAGCCATGCAGACACATCGAGAGAAAAAAAGCATGCATCTTGCGTCTGCATGGCATGGAGAGAAAACTAGTATAATATCTTGGTTTCTGAAGAATAGAGAGATCGAGTGTATTAGTCACAGGGACAGATGTAAATGCAGGGTATATTGGAAATCTGATGCTCCGGGCTCCCACAGAGTGGGTCAAATAAAAAAGTCTAATAAATAAAAAGAGAAGTGAATGAGACAAAATAATGATAATAATTGTAATTGTAATATATACACATTTACAACTGTGGGTGGTAAGAGTCTGTTGGG
This sequence comes from Salmo trutta, assembly GCF_901001165.1. Lineage (NCBI taxonomy): Eukaryota > Metazoa > Chordata > Actinopteri > Salmoniformes > Salmonidae > Salmo > Salmo trutta. The sequence continues at coordinate 5,359,722 of NC_042974.1, read as the reverse complement.
GAACATCCATAGGTGGAGCAGCATGGGGGGAAGTGAGAAGTAAGTGAATGAAACATGAATTAATGCTATGCTGGGAAAGACAACACAATATCAAGGATGTTATGTCTGAACTCTACACTGAGAGCACAAAACGTTAGGAACACCTTCCTAATATTGACTTGCATCCACCCCTTTTGCCCTCAGAACAGCCTCAATTTCTCGGGACATGGACTCTGAAAGGTGTCGAAAGCGTTCCACAGGGATGCTGGCCCATGTTGACTCCAATGCTTCCCACAGTTGTGTCAAGTTGGCTGGATGTCCTTTGGGTGGTGGACCATTCTTGATACACACAGGAAACTGTTGAGAGTGAAAAACACAGCAGCGTTGCAGTTCTTGACACACTCAAACTGGTGAGTCTGGCACCTACACCTCGTTCAAAGGCACTTAAATGTTTTGTCTTGCCCATTAAACCTCTGAATGGCACACATACACAATCCATGTCTCAAATGTCTGAAGGCTTAAATTTCCTTCTTTAACCTGTCTCCTCCCCTTCAACTACACTGATTGAAGTGGATTTAACAAGTGTCATTAATAAGGGATCATAGCTTTCACCTGGATTTACCTGGTCAGTACACGTATGTCATGGAAAAAGCAGCTGTTCCTAATGTGTTGTACACTGTGTCTATACTGTGAAGAGAAAGATTATTTCATATCAGTCATTTTAGTTGTGTCTACATTGAATGCTATGGAGAGAAACACAGTATAATATCAAGAGTGTTTTGTCAGTACAACATGCTGCTATAGAGAGAAAGCTGATATAATATAATAACCAACCGTGTTCCACTATAACACTCAGTCCTTCAGACACTCTTTATCTAAAGAGACTCTCATTATTCATTCTGTCAGCTCATCCACATGCTGCACCAATCAGGTCCCATGTTGTTGTGATGCTGAAATCAAACTGCTTCAGACTGCCACCCTTCATTTATCAGCTGTTTAGAACACAGAGTCTGCATCCCAAATGGCACCCTATTCCCTATGAAGTCCCTATGGGCCCTGGTAAAAAGTAGTGCATTACATAGGGAATAGGGTGCCATTTGGGACTCGAACCCAGTGTAATTTGCAAGAGTTTAGTCATGGGGAAGAAAATGAAGAAGAGGCATGCCTCTCGTCGCTCTGATCACTCTGCATGAATTGTCTTGGCTCATTGACTGAGCTCTTGTTAAAACAAATATTCTCTCCTGACTCCCGTCCCCAATAATTAAAAAGGAAACAACTGGTGACAACAAATGTCCTCTGACAAGAGCAGGAGACAGTACAATGGGATATCAAACTAACTTTAACTGGCTGATACTGATGAGTAACAGTACAATGGGATATCAAACTAACTTTAACTGGCTGATACTGAGTAACAGTACAATGGGATATCAAACTAACTTTAACTGGCTGATACTGAGTAACAGTACAATGGGATATCAAACTAACTTTAACTGGCTGATACTGATGAGTAACAGTACAATGGGATATCAAACTAACTTTAACTGGCTGATACTGATGAGTAACAGTACAATGGGATATCAAACTAACTTTAACTGGCTGATACTGAAGAGTAACAGTACAATGGGATATCAAACTAACTTTAACTAGCTGATACTGATGAGTAACAGTACAATGGGATATCAAACTAACTTTAACTGGCTGATACTGATGAGTAACAGTACAATGGGATATCAAACTAACTTTAACTGGCTGATACTGAGTAAGAGTACAATGGGATATCAAACTAACTTTAACTGGCTGATACTGATGAGTAACAGTACAATGGGATATCAAACTAACTTTAACTGACTGATACTGATGAGTAACAGTACAATGGGATATCAAACTAACTTTAACTGGCTGATACTGAGTAAGAGTACAATGGGATATCAAACTAACTTTAACTGACTGATACTGAGTAAGAGTACAATGGGATATCAAACTAACTTTAACTGACTGATACTGAGTAAGAGTACAATGGGATATCAAACTAACGTTAACTGACTGATACTGAAGCAAGAGAAGGACCACAATGGGATATCAAACTAACTTTAACTGGCTGAAGAGTAAGAGTACAATGGAAGGAATATCAAAGTAGTAATGTTGATAGTGATACAGTCTTAGAAAAAAGGGTTATACCTGGACCCAAAAAGGGTTCTCCTACAAGGACAGCTGAAGAACCCTTCATAAGATTAGGCCTATACTGCATTTGTAGGGAAACTAATGCTGTGATCTCAAAGCAACCAAGTGTGTATGAGGAGGAGGGTTTGCAGTATTACTTACATAAACTGTTGAAGAGCCTTTCCTCAGGCATTGAACACAAGTGGGACGCTGTATCTTTTTACATCTACATGTCATCCAAGTTACACCTTCAGACATTAAGTGTAAGGCAGTAAGGAAAGCAAAGACTAGCTTTTTCAAACAGAAATCTGCATCATGTAGCACAAACTCCAAATGTTATGGGACACTGTAAAATCCATGGAGAATAAGAGCACCTCCTCCCAGCTGCCCACTGCACTGAGGCTAGAAAACACTGTCACCACTGATAAATCTACGATATCGAGAATTTCAAAAAGAATTTTTCTACGGCTGGCCATGCTTTCGACCTGCCTACCTTTACCCCAGTCAACAGCTCTGCCCCTGCCACAGCAACTTGCCCAAGCCTCCCCCATTTCTCCTTCACCCAAATCCAGTTAGCTGATGTTCTGAAAGAGCTGCAAAATCTGGACCCCTACAAATCAGCTGGGCTAGACAATCTGGACCCTCTCTTTCTAAAATGATACCTGCTGCAAAAGTTGCAACCCCTATTACTAGCCTGTTCAACCTCTCTTTCGTATCGTCTGAGATCCCTACAGATTGGAAAGCTGCCGCAGTCATCCCCCTCGTCAAAGGGGGAGACACTCTTGACCCAAACTGTTACAGACCTATATCTATCCTACCCTGCCTTTCTAAAGTCTTCGAAAGCCAAGTTAACAAACAGATCACCAACCATTTCGAATCCCACCGTACCTTCTCTGCTATGCAATCTGGTTTCAAAGCTAGTCATGGGTGCACCTCAGCCACGCTCAAGGTCCTAAACGATATCATAACCGCCATCGATAAAAGACAATACTGTGCAGCCGTCTTCATTGACCTGGCCAAGGCTTTCGACTCCGTCAATCACCGCATTCTTATCGGCAGAGTCAACAGCCTTGGTTTCTCAAATGACTGCCTCGCCTGGTTCACCAACTACTTCTCAGATAGAGTTCAGTGTGTCAAATCGGAGGGCCTGTTGTCCGGACCTCTGGCAGTCTCTATGGGGGTGCCACAGAGTTAAATTCTCAGGCTGACTCTTTTCTCTATATACATCAATGATGTTGCTCTTGCTGCTGGTGATTCTCTGATCCACCTCTACGCAGACGACACCATCTGGCCCTTCTTTGGACACTGTGTTAACAAAGCTCCAGATGAGCTTCAGTGCCATACAACACTCAATCCGTGGCCTCCAACTGCTCTTAAATGCAAGTAAAACTAAATATATGCTCTTCAATCGATCGCTGCCTGCACCTGCCCGCCCGTCTAGCATCACTACTCTGGACGGTTCTGACTTAGATTATGTGGACAACTACAAATACCTAGGTGTCTGGTTAGACTGTAAACTCTCCTTCCAGACTCACACTAAGCATCTCCAATCCAAAATTAAATCTAGAATCGGCTTTCTATTTCACAACAAATCATCCTTCACTCATGCTGCCAAACATACCCTTGTAAAACTGACTATCCTACCAATCCTTGACTTCGGCGATGTCATTTACAAAATAGCCTCCAACACTCTACTCAGCAAACTGGATGTAGTCTATCACAGTGCCATCCGTTTTGTCACCAAAGCCCCATATACTACCCACCACTGCGAACTGTATGCTCTTGTTGGCTGGCCCTTGCTTCGTATTCATCGCCAAACCCACTGGCTCCAGGTCATCTCTAAGTTTTTGATAGGCAAAACCCCGCCTTATCTCAGCTCACTGGTCACCATAGCAGCACCCACCTGTAGCACGTGCTCCAGCAGGTATATTTCACTGGTCATCCCCAAAGCCAACTCCTACTTTGGCCGCCTTTCCTTCCAGTTCTCTGCTGCCAATGACTGGAACGAATTGCAAAAATCACTGAAGCTGGAGTCCTATATCTCCCTCACTAACTTTAAGCATCAGCTTTCAGAGCAGCTTACTGATCATTGCACCTGTACACAGCCCATCTGTAAATAGCCCAACCAACTACCTCATCCCCATATTTTTGTTCGTTTTTTTGGTTCCTTTGCACCCCAGTATCTCTACTTGCACATTCATCTTCTGCACATCTATCACTCCAGTGTTAATGCTAGTGTCACGTCCTGACCAGTATAAGGGTTATTTGTTATTGTAGTTTGGTTAGGACGTGGCAGAGGGTATTTGTTTTATGTGGTTCGGGGTGGTGGTTTTGTAGAAGGGTATTTGATTTATGTATTCCGGGGTTTTTGGGCACTGTTCTATGTTTTGTACTTCTATGTTCTTTCTGGGTTGGTATATTTATATGTGTAGGTTAATGGGGGGTTGGACTCTCAATTGGAGGCAGGTGCTTTCTCGTTGCCTCTGATTGAGAGTCCTATATATGGGTAATTGTTTGGTTTAGTGATTGTGGGAGATTGTTTCTTGTTTTGCCTGTGTGAGCCTTACAAGACTGTTTTGTTGTTTGTGAGTTTGTTGTTTTGTTATTTTGGTGTTCATTTTGATTTCAAATAAATATCAAGATGAGCATCCACATTCCTGCTGCGTTTTGGTCCTCCATTCCAGACGACAACCGTGACAGCTAGATTGTAATTATTTCGCCACTATGGCCTATTTATTGCCTTACCTCCCTAATCTTACCACATTTGCACACACTGTGTATAGATTTTTCTATTGTGTTATTGACTGTATGTTTGTTTATTCCATGTGCAACTCTGTGTTGTTTGTGTCGCACTGCTTTGCTTTATCTTGGCCAGGTCGCAGTTGTAAATGAGAACTTGTTCTCAACTGGCCTATCTGGTTAAATAAAGGTGAGAGAAAAAAAACGAACGGTCAGGTTCAAAGTATTGCTATATATTGACAATGGGGAATGATAACTAGAGTATATAGTACAACTAGTTTAAAACTATATATTGACACACAGTATGCTGTGCTGGACTAATACCAATATTACCACACTCTAGGTGATCCTGGTTGCATGGTGCTATAAAGGAATGAAGGGAAGAAACCTCCAAGTAACCAATAACATGTTAACCAGTTTGACAGCAAATAAATGATAGACTGTGGTTTGTGAGTTAAGATGCTGCTATAAAGGACAGTCGTATGCCAGTCACTCCAGTCTACACACCCTAAGATACTCTGTAAATACAACTGTATCTACAGTAACATTATTAGTCTACCTCACTTTGTATATATTTAAACATGAATCAACATTCAAAAACTCACAGGGGCAATTTGTAGACCGAACGTCAGACTTCGGAGCACGTAGACGACACACTGTAATAGCATTTCATTGGATCAATACAGGAGAGAGAGGGAAAAGCAGCTTCACACCAAACAAGGACGTCTTGCTCCGTCTTGAAAATGTCATGAATTTTAATGAAAGCCTCAAAGCACAATTTTCCATTTGCGATGAAAAGGATCCCTTTTTGTAATGCCATTAAGAAGAACTTATTTCATATAATAGATTACATCTCTCTTTTCTCTTTGTCCTCAAACTGTTTTGATGAATATGAAACTGCTTTTTAGAGCGTCATGAGAGGCGGCCTGCGGCCAGTTGAAAAGGAAAGGGAAAGAGAAGGTGGGAGGGAGGGAGGGAGCACCAGCTAGACTGCTAGGGCGACGTCAGTCATATCGAAAACAACACCACACAACTAACCGATGACACCAAATACGCATGAAAATATAACAAACCTAAAAATGTACTGCCTGGCAACGTCCACATATTGCTGAATCTACAGCAATCCAAACTAACACTTCTTGGTTCCCCCGCCAGATTCATAGCCTGAAGCAAGATAGTAACCTGAGATGTGTACTCGGGTCATGAATTTCATAGCCTGAGGCTAGATAGTAACCTGAGATGTGTACTCGGGTCATGAATTTCCTAGCCTGAAGCAAGATAGTAACCTGAGATGTGTACTCGGGTCATGAATTTCATAGCCTGAAGCTAGATAGTAATGTGAGATGTGTACTCGGGTCATGAATTTCATAGCCTGAAGCTAGATAGTAACCTGAGATGTGTACTCGGGTCATGAATTTCATAGCCTGAGGCTAGATAGTAACCTGAGATGTGTACTCGGGTCATGAATTTCATAGCCTGAAGCTAGATAGTAATGTGAGATGTGTACTCGGGTCATGAATTTCATAGCCTGAAGCTAGATAGTAATGTGAGATGTGTACTCGCGGCCGTATCCATACAGCATCCCAGAGTACGCATGCTGATCTGGGATCAGGTGTAATATCCATGTAATATCATTAACTATGATCTAAGACGAATTGTATTTGTCACGTGCTCCGAATACAACAGGTGTAGACTTCACAGTGAAATGCTTACTTACAAGCACTTAACCAACAATGCAGTTTTAAGAAAAATACATGTTAAGTAAAAAATAGACAAGTAAAAATGAAGAGCTAAAAGTAACAAATATTTATAGAGCAGCAGTAAAATAACAATAACGAGGCTATACACAGGGGGCACCGGTACAGAGTCAATGTACAGGGGCACCGGTATAGAGTCAATGTACGGGGGCACCGGTATAGAGTCAATGTACGGGGGCACCGGTATAGAGTCAATGTACGGGGGCACCGGTATAGAGTCAATGTACGGGGGCACTGGTATAGAGTCAATGTACGGGGGCACCGGTATAGAGTCAATGTACGGGGGCACCGGTATAGAGTCAATGTACGGGGGCACTGGTATAGAGTCAATGTACGGGGGCACTGGTACAGAGTCAATGTACGGGGGCACTGGTATAGAGTCAATGTACGGGGGCACCGGTATAGAGTCAATGTACGGGGGCACTGGTATAGAGTCAATGTACGGGGGCACTGGTATAGAGTCAATGTGCGGGGGCACTGGTACAGAGTCAATGTGCGGGGGCACTGGTACAGAGTCAATGTGCGGGGGCACTGGTATAGAGTCAATGTGCGGGGGCACTGGTACAGAGTCAATGTGCGGGGGCACTGGTACAGAGTCAATGTGCGGGGGCACTGGTACAGAGTCAATGTGCGGGGGCACTGGTATAGAGTCAATGTGCGGGGGCACTGGTATAGAGTCAATGTGCGGGGGCACTGGTATAGAGTCAATGTACGGGGGCACTGGTATAGAGTCAATGTGCGGGGGCACTGGTATAGAGTCAATGTGCGGGGGCACTGGTATAGAGTCAATGTGCAGGGGCACTGGTACAGAGTCAATGTGCGGGGGCACTGGTACAGAGTCAATGTGCGGGGGCACTGGTACAGAGTCAATGTGCGGGGGCACTGGTACAGAGTCAATGTGCGGGGGCACTGGTATAGAGTCAATGTGCGGGGGCACTGGTACAGAGTCAATGTGCGCGGGCACTGGTATAGAGTCAATGTGCGGGGGCACTGGTATAGAGTCAATGTGCGGGGGCACTGGTATAGAGTCAATGTGCGGGGGCACTGGTACAGAGTCAATGTGCGGGGGCACTGGTACAGAGTCAATGTGCGGGGGCACTGGTACAGAGTCAATGTGCGGGGGCACTGGTACAGAGTCAATGTGCGGGGGCACTGGTACAGAGTCAATGTGCGGGGGCACTGGTACAGAGTCAATGTGCGGGGGCACTGGTATAGAGTCAATGTGCGGGGGCACTGGTATAGAGTCAATGTGCGGGGGCACTGGTATAGAGTCAATGTGCGGGGGCACTGGTACAGAGTCAATGTGCGGGGGCACTGGTATAGAGTCAATGTGCGGGGGCACCGGCCAGTCGAGGCAGCAGAGGCAATATGTACCTGTACATAGGTAGACTTAAAGTGGCTATGCATAGAGAATAAACAGTGAATAGGAGCAGCGTAAAAGAGGGGGATGCAAATAGTCTGGGTAGTCATTAGCTGTTCAGGAGTCTTATGGCTTGGGGGTAGAATCTGTTGAGAAGCCTTTTGGACCTAGACTTGGTGCTCCGGTACCGTGCGGTAGCAGAGAGAACAGTCTATGAACTGTCTATATCCATGTAATATCATTCACTATGATCTAAGAGGAAATACGGATCTAGGATCAGGTGTAATGTCCATGTAATATCATTCACTATGATCTAAGAGGAAAAACATGATCCTAAATCAGCATTCCTACTCTGAGACACGCCATGAATCCTGGCTCTGGATCCAGTACTGTAGCAGGAGGTGTTGTAGACACTAGCTAACACATCTAACGTGCTCTGTTAGAAAGGAACAACTCTCCAGACCCCAGAGGTATTGAAATTAGAGATGGTCTATAAAGTTGTATACAAAGTAACATACTTTGTTCAGATTCCTATCAGTTATAGGGTCATGCTTCCCCGACATCAAACATCCCAAACACAAACAGACAATCAATCATACCAACACTAGTGAAACATCCAGGGACAGTGGCTTTATGCTGTGTAAATGAGGACATGGGCTACATTCTATGTTTTTTTTCTCTCTTTCTTTTTCAACGTTGAATGTATTACATATTTAACCCATATTATACATGGAGTGGCAGATAGTCTAGTGGTTAGAGTATTGGGCCAGTAAACAAAAGGTTGCGAGATTGAATCCCCGAGCTGACAAGGTAACAATCTGTCTGTCACGTCCTGACCAGTATAAGGGGTTATTTGTTATTGTAGTTTGGTCAGGGCGTGGCAGGGGTGTGTTTGTTTTGTGTTGTCGGGGTTTTTGGATATTGTTCTATGTTCTTTCTATGTTGTGTATTTCTTTGTGTTGGCCTGGTATGGCTCTCAATCAGGGACAGCTGTACATCGTTGTTGCTGATTGGGAGCCATACTTAGGTAGCCCTTTTTCCACCTGTCTTTTGTGGGAAGTTGATTTTGCATTGCTGTGTGTTAACCTGCAAAACTGTCTAGCTGTCGTTCGTTTTCTTGTTTTTGTTTAAGTGTTCAATAAATGTTAAAAATGAGCACTCAACCCGCTGCGCCTTGGTCCATTCACAGAGACGGCCGTAACACTGTCGTTCTGCCCCTGAACAAGGCCACTGTTCCCCGGTAGGCCGTCATTGTAAATAAGAGTTTGATCTTAACTGACTTGCTTAGTTAAATAAAGGTGAAATAAAAAATACACCCAGTCACATTACAAGACGACAATCCTCGATACAGACACGTGTTCTGACTTCCAATCCCCTCTTTTCAACATACAAAGACATTGCTGTATGACTTTCCAGCCTTCCTCTCACCAATTCCCTCCCTTCTCCCTTCCTCTCACCAATTCTCCTCCCTTCTCCCTTCCTCTCACCAATTCCCCTCCCTTCTCTCTCCCTCTCACCAATTCTCCTCCCTTCTCTCTCCCTCTCACCAATTCCCTTCCCTTCTCCCTTCCTCTCACCAATTCCCCTCCCTTCTCTCTCCCTCTCACCAATTCTCCTCCCTTCTCTCTCCCTCTCACCAATTCCCTTCCCTTCTCCTCCAACGACATGAAGGACTACTATTGTTTTGTTGTTTTAATACTGCGTAAACTACTACACTCACTCACTCTCATTACATAGTGGTAGTTATAGATTTTCCCACACAACCATTCTTGGTCGTATTGACAATTGAATTCATTCTTCCTGGGAAGTGCTGCCTGAATATGTAGGAAGTGCCAAGAGAGGGTGAATGGCAGGTGTGGGGTTTCTGAGGGGGTGTGAAACTATCACAAGTGTGTTGAACGTTCTTTTCCCACTTAGTCTTGCATGAAGTATTGAACGTGATAGGATATACCTCCCATTTGCCTAAACTACTGTATAACATTCCAAGGTTGGGTAGATTACTTTCTAAATGTAATCTGTTACAGTTACTGGTTACCTGTCCAAAATTGTAATCAGTAACATAACTTTAGAATTACCCCAAACTCAATAACATAATCTGATTACTTGTAGCTACTTTTGGATTACTTTCCCCTTAAGATGCAGTAGAAGAAGTCAAAAGGATCCTTCAAACGCATTTGATATGTCATCATAGTGGTTTCTGACTTGTGGCCATCATTTGATATGTCATCATAGTGGTCTCTGACTTGTGGCCATCATTTGATATGTCATCATAGTGGTCTCTGACTTGTGGCCATCATTTGATATGTCATCATAGTGGTCCCTGACTTGTGGCCATCATTTGATATGTCATCATAGTGGTCTCTGACTTGTGGCCATCATTTGATATGTCATCATAGTGGTCCCTGACTTGTGGCCATCATTTGATATGTCATCATAGTGGTCTCTGACTTGTGGCCATCATTTGATATGTCATCATAGTGGTCTCTGACTTGTGGCCATCATTTGATATGTCATCATAGTGGTCTCTGACTTGTGGCCATCATTTGATATGTCATCATAGTGGTCCCTGACTTGTGGCCATCATTTGATATGTCATCATAGTGGTCTCTGACTTGTGGCCATCATTTGATATGTCATCATAGTGGTCTCTTATGTCATCATAGTGGTCTCTGACTTTTGGTCAAGTGGAACAAACTCAAACTTGCACCTTTTTTCCATGGTGAATTGAATGTTATTGACAAAACAGAAAGTTGTCATTTGGTATTGGTATTTATTAGGATCCCCATTAGCCCTGCAAAAGCAGCAGCTGCTTTTCCTGGTGTCCACAATGAAACATGACATATTGCATAGTTCAGAACATTATTAGTCAAGGACTGAACTACATACATTTAAAACATAACACATAGCCTACATATCAGTACATACACACAATATATAGGTCTAATACATAGTACATTGCAATTATAATACAAGATCTATGAAATGGCTGTGTCTCTTCACAGGCCCCTTTGTGATGTAAGGTGTTCTTCATCTGGTTTTTGAATCTGGTTTTATTGCTAGGTTGAGTTACCTGGGTTACCAGAGAGTTCCATGTAGTCATGGTTCTATCTAATACTGTGTGTTTCCCAGCCTCTGATCTGGACCTGGAGACTGTTGAAGAGACCTCTGGTTGCATGTCTTGTGTTGTACAGATGAGTGTGTGAACTGTGTGTATCTGTTCTGGACCTGGGTACTGTGAAGAGACCTCTGGTTGCATGTCTTGTGTTGTACAGATGAGTGTGTGAACTGTGTGTATCTGTTCTGGACCTGGGGACTGTGAAGAGACCTCTGGTTGCATGTCTTCTGTTGTACAGATGAGTGTGTGAACTGTGTGTATCTGTTCTGGACCTGGGGACTGTGAAGAGACCTCTGGTTGCATGTCTTGTGTTGTACAGATGAGTGTGTGAACTGTTTGCCAGCTGCTTGAACAGACAGTTCAGTACCTTCAACACATAACATATAACGTAGCTTTCACAAACATCCTTTCTGATTTTAAAAATAATCCAAGAAGAAATCATGTTATTTTTTTTAAAGTATCTGTAATCTGATAAACAATACTGTTTCTGGTAACGTAATTGATTACAGTTACAGTTTTTTTGTAATCAGACATGTAACTGATTACATGTACCAGTTACTCCACAACCCTGAATATAACACAATCTTAAAAAATTCTACCATACTCCAGGCTCAAAAGTTATTTGAGTATAACAATGGCTACTAAAAAGCTAGACATGTTCCTAAAAGTTGCTACACATTAGCTTTCAAGGTATAACATCATGTCCAAGTCAGAAGGTCTGCGTAGCAGACAACAACAAAAATGAACAGGTCATCTGAACTGAAAACCTCGTCCGACAGAGTGTTTGGTTGAGCAGACAGAGTTCATGCCTCGTCAGTAAGTGCCTGTGTCCCAAATGGCTCCCTATTTTCTATGTTGTGCACTAGAGCCCTATGGAACACAGTACGGGCCCTGGTCAAAGGTAGTGCACTATATAGGGTACAGGGTGCCATTTGGGATTCCTATATGTCCTTATTTAGGTCATGCTTGATAGAGAACACCCAGACGTACTGTAGAAACCAACCAGACTCCCTGAAGGCAGCCATCAGTCTGCTGCCTGCCTGCCTGCCCAAAGTTTGCACCAGGGTTGTTATCCTGTCCTTCTCCATGACCACCAGTGGTTCACTGTCACATAGGGTCCATGATCTACCACGGACAACGTTTATTAGAGATGAGAGAGGCCAAGACTGAATAACAACATGTTCGATACGCATGACGGAATGGAAATGGCAGTTGGTTCAATAAGGACAAACTGTTTACAATCTCCGGGGGAAAATATCATGTGTGCGATTCTACTGCACTCCGTTTTCGATGTGTGGCCCTGCCCAGAATGCTTTGCCCTGCACGCCATCCAAATGAAGCATGAAATGGATGCCCATGCAGCTCCTTGTTATACTGGGAGCTGTGGAGGCAGCCAAGAGTGGCGTAAGTATTGAAAATTAATTGTTTCTTAATGTGCACGTCTCAGTCGCCCAGCCGCAGAGCCATGCACCATTAATGTGTTCAATTAGCCATACAACATCTCCACCGTCGGCCCAATGTAAATAATTGATTACCATACCACACAGCTAACTGTGTCCCAAATGGCACCCTATTCCCTATATAGTGCACTACTTTTGAACAGGGCCCATAGGGTATCCCATGGGGCTCTGGTCAAAAGTAGTGCACTACATTTGGGAACAGGGTGCCATTTGGGACAGAGACCTAGCCCCTGCAGGTTACCATGTCCCCAATATTAACTATTTGGTAACAATTGTCAAACAAACTCAATTAAATCAAGTTCAACAGTACAACAGCCTTGATGGTCCCTCCCTCTTTATAACATGGACTATGTATTAATCATAACGTATAAGCCTGTCTTTATAACATGGACTATGTATTAATCATAACGTATAAGCCTGTCTTTATAACATGGACTATGTATTAGTCATAACGTATAAGCCTGTCTTTATAACATGGACTATGTATTAGTCATAACGTATAAGCCTGTCTTTATAACATGGACTATGTATTAGTCATAACGTATAAGCCTGTCTTTATAACATGGACTATGTATTAATCATAACGTATAAGCCTGTCTTTATAACATGGACTATGTATTAATCATAACGTATAAGCCTGTCTTTATAACATGGACTATGTATTAGTCATAACATATAAGCCTGTCTTTATAACATGGACTATGTATTAGTCATAACGTATAAGCCTGTCTTTATAACATGGACTATGTATTAGTCATAACGTATAAGCCTGTCTTTATAACATGGACTATGTATTAATCATAATGTATAAGTCTGTCTTTATAACATGGACTATGTATTAATCATAATGTATAAGCCTGTCTTTATAACATGGACTATGTATTAATCATAACGTATAAGTCTGTCTTTATAACATGGACTATGTATTAATCATAATGTATAAGCCTGTCTTTATAACATGGACTATGTATTAGTCATAACGTATAAGCCTGTCTTTATAACATGGACTATGTATTAGTCATAACGTATAAGCCTGTCTTTATAACATGGACTATGTATTAGTCATAACGTATAAGCCTGTCTTTATAACATGGACTATGTATTAATCATAATGTATAAGTCTGTCTTTATAACATGGACTATGTATTAATCATAATGTATAAGCCTGTCTTTATAACATGGACTATGTATTAATCATAACGTATAAGCGTGTCTTTATAACATGTACTATGTATTAGTCATAATGTATAAGCCTGTCTTTATAACATGGACTATGTATTAGTCATAACGTATAAGCCTGTCTTTATAACATGGACTATGTATTAGTCATAACGTATAAGCCTGTCTTTATAACATGGACTATGTATTAATCATAATGTATAAGCCTGTCTTTATAACATGGACTATGTATTAATCATAATGTATAAGCCTGTCTTTATAACATGGACTATGTATTAATCATAACGTATAAGCCTGTCTTTATAACATGGACTATGTATTAGTCATAATGTATAAGCCTGTCTTTATAACATGGACTATGTATTAATCATAATGTATAAGTCTGTCTTTATAACATGGACTATGTATTAATCATAACGTATAAGCCTGTCTTTATAACATGGACTATGTATTAGTCATAACGTATAAGCCTGTCTTTATAACATGGACTATGTATTAGTCATAACGTGTAAGCCTGTCTTTATAACATGGACTATGTATTAATCATAATGTATAAGCCTGTCTTTATAACATGGACTATGTATTAATCATAACGTATAAGCCTGTCTTTATAACATGGACTATGTATTAATCATAACGTATAAGCCTGTCTTTATAACATGAACTATGTATTAGTCATAATGTATAAGCCTGTCTTTATAACATGGACTATGTATTAATCATAATGTATAAGTCTGTCTTTATAACATGGACTATGTATTAATCATAACGTATAAGCCTGTCTTTATAACATGGACTATGTATTAATCATAACGTATAAGCCTGTCTTTATAACATGGACTATGTATTAATCATAATGTATAAGCCTGTCTTTATAACATGGACTATGTATTAATCATAACGTATAAGCCTGTCTTTATAACATGGACTATGTATTAATCATAACGTATAAGCCTGTCTTTATAACATGGACTATGTATTAATCATAACGTATAAGCCTGTCTTTATAACATGGACTATGTATTAATCATAACGTATAAGCCTGTCTTTATAACATGGACTATGTATTAATCATAATGTATAAGCCTGTCTTTATAACATGGACTATGTATTAGTCATAATGTATAAGTCTGTCTTTATAACATGGACTATGTATTAATCATAACGTATAAGCCTGTCTTTATAACATGGACTATGTATTAATCATAATGTATAAGCCTGTCTTTATAACATGGACTATGTATTAATCATAATGTATAAGCCTGTCTTTATAACATGAACTATGTATTAGTCATAATGTATAAGCCTGTCTTTATAACATGGACTATGTATTAATCATAATGTATAAGTCTGTCTTTATAACATGGACTATGTATTAATCATAACGTATAAGCCTGTCTTTATAACATGGACTATGTATTAATCATAACGTATAAGCCTGTCTTTATAACATGGACTATGTATTAATCATAATGTATAAGCCTGTCTTTATAACATGGACTATGTATTAGTCATAATGTATAAGTCTGTCTTTATAACATGGACTATGTATTAATCATAACGTATAAGCCTGTCTTTATAACATGGACTATGTATTAATCATAATGTATAAGCCTGTCTTTATAACATGGACTATGTATTAATCATAATGTATAAGTCTGTCTTTATAACATGGACTATGTATTAGTCATAACGTATAAGCCTGTCTTTATAACATGGACTATGTATTAGTCATAACGTGTAAGCCTGTCTTTATAACATGGACTATGTATTAGTCATAACATATAAGCCTGTCTTTATAACATGGACTATGTATTAGTCATAACATATAAGCCTGTTGCCCGTTGGCATTTCAAATGCCCCGGTGTCACTGCCAAGCGACGGACAACAACATTTTGAATTGACGGACCATATCCAAAAGCCCTTTTAAAGTCAGAAATATTAGAGCAAGGAGTACAATACCCCCACAGTTCCTTTAATCTGATATATTTTCGATATATGAGCCGAAGAAGAAAAATAAAAGTCCTTTTCACCCTGAGGTCTCTGAGCTGTGTCTGCCTTGGTGATATTAAGGAAGATTGAAAAGCATTATCTGGGCATACAATGGCTGCTGTCAATTCAGTTGTGCTCTGCTCTGCAGCAAAGGAGCAAGATCGGGAGCTCAGCTGGGGCAGACCTGGGTGTAAGTACTCTTCAAATTCTTTCAGGTACTTTGACTATCCTATTGGTTTGTTAAGCCAGGCAAGATCAATCAAGCACAGATAAGGTAATCAAAGTGATTTCAAAAAGTATTTCAACCCAGGTCTGACTGGCTTGCTGGAGAGAAACTCACTGCAGAAGAACAAGGGAGAGAGGTTTTAAGCGGCAAGATCTCGCTCCCAAGCCCCCTCAAAAACTAAGCCTGAATAGCCTGTCTGGCCTATTGTACCCAAATCACATCATTGTCAATGTTCCTGTCTGATACGCAGTGGAAGAGCTCCTCCATGTCTTCTCCTTGTCTATCTGCCTGTCTCCCTGTCTGCCTGTCTGCCTGTCTGCCTGTCTGTCTGTCTGCATATCTGCCTGTCTGCCTGTCTGTCTGTCTGCCTTCTGTCCTGCCTGCCTGCCTGCCTGCCTGCCTGCCTGCCTGCCTGCCTGTCTGTCTGTCTGTCTGTCTGTCTGTCTGCCTTCCGTCCTGCCCGCTTCCAGAAAATGGTTCTGTAGGCTTCAAAAGGGGAGTGGTTTTAAAACGTATCTATTTCTGCAATGCAATGTCATTTCAGTAGATGATGGAAAGGTCAACCAACCCAAATGATATGCTGAAAGAAATCTGTTTGGCATGCAAGCCAGCTACCCTGACAGCAAGGACAGCAAGCTTTGAAGACAACAAGTTAGCTAATACAGCTTGATTCTCTACATTGTTCAACGATCAATATGCTTATCTATGACAAGGTGATATTCAATCAAAATCATTGCAGCGCTTAGATCCAAATATTCAAATGTCGTGCACTAAGCTGTCTCTATCAATTACGGGGGGCATAGCCTTCATTTCAAGCATAAAATAATCAATAATCAATACTTATGTTTATTCATTAAATCAGGTATGGCCAAGCAAGAAGCAAACTCATGTTTGATATTTAAACACAGCTAGGGACAAGATAAAGACATTTTCTGAACAGATTCCTACAAAGTGAGTCATGGTTGTGATCAGGACAACATAGAACATCAGGAAAATCACATCAGGAAATCAAATCAGGAAAATCAATGTTGGCTACAGAGATAGATCAGTTTCTATTGTAAATGAACGGAGGATACATGTCAAGATAACAAGTCCTGATTAATCAGGATAAATCCCCTCCCTGTGAATATAAGCTATTTTTGATCGCCAACAGACTAAATAAACATCCCTTCCCCATCCCCTTACATTTCCACAGTCAGCCAGAGAGAAGTTAATGAGCTTTTCAACACAAAAAAAAATAAACAAGCATGCATATATTTTTCACTGTAATCAGCAAAGTGTAAAAGCTGTCTCCTCATGTGCTCTCCCTATCCCTAATGTAATTAGAATTCATTAAACACAAGTTCAAGGACATCAACGGCTGAGGCGTTTAGTTTGCATCCTAAACATCACATGCAGATCTGGCTCAGTATTTACAAAGCCTTTCAGAGTAGGAGTGCTGATGTCGAATCAGTGTCACACTTTTCATGATGCCTATTGCCCCTAAGCGTCATCAATCTCTGCAATGTTCTACTTACATGGACTGAGACCATGATCCTCACTAGACAGGAATTACTATAGATGGCATGTAATGAGATCATGACTCTCACTAAACAGGAAAGACTACAGAAGTACTGAGACCATGACCCTCAATAGACAGGAAATACTATAGATGGCATGTAATGAGATCATGATCCTCACTAGACAGGAAATACTATAGATGGCATGTAATGAGATCATGACCCTCACTAAACAGGAAAGACTACAGATGTACAGAGACCATGACCCTCAATAGACAGGAAATACTATAGATGGCATGTTCTGAGACCATGACACCCCACTAAACAGGAAATACTATAGATGTACTGAGACCATGACCCTCACTAAACAGGAAATACTATAGATGTACTGAGACCATGACTCTCACTAAACAGGAAATACTATAGATGTACTGAGACCATGACCCTCACTAAACAGGAATTACTATAGATGTACTGAGACCATGACCCTCACTAAACTAATACTATAGATGTACTGAGACCATGACCCTCACTAAACAGGAAATACTATAGATGTACTGAGACCATGACCCTTACTAAACAGGAAATACTATAGATGTACTGAGACCATGACTCTCACTAAACAGGAAATACTATAGATGTACTGAGACCATGACCCTCACTAAACAGGGAATACTATAGATGTACTGAGACCATGACCCTCACTAAACAGGGAATACTATAGATGTACTGAGACCATGACCCTCACTAAACAGGGAATACTATAGATGTACTGAGACCGTGACCCTCACTAAACAGGAAATACTATAGATGTACTGAGACCATGACCCTCACTAAACAGGGAATACTATAGATGTAGAGACCATGACCCTCACTAAACAGGGAATACTATAGATGTACTGAGACCATGACCCTCACTAAACAGGAAATACTATAGATGTACTGAGACCATGACCCTCACTAAACAGGAAATACTATAGATGGCACGCTCGAGTCAGAGGACTAACAATGTCAAACTCATATTGTGTTATTAACCTCATAAAGGCTACATAACACTTATCGTAATGTTATTACAATGGCATAACATGTCATAAATGATCATGAAAGCGTCATAGCCACTCATGACATAAATGGTTGTCAAAGCTACATAGCCATGATGCACCCCTTTACTTAGATCACAAAGTTAACAAGACGATATTGCAAATAGTGTGGACATGTCTCACCATAGACCTCGTTATTTTCACATACTGATCCCCACAACAAAAGGCAAAAGCAGTGGACTATCACTATGCAACACATGCAGATACTGGCTGCCAGAGTAGGTCTGTACAGGATTAACAAGACGTCTTCATTGTTGCTGTTGACAATGATGCTGCTTGTGTCACTACGTTTTTAGCTTGGTGTGGTTGTAAATATAGTGATTACCTGTTCTTGTACCAGATTGACTGGGCCATAACAAGCTTGTCTGTAAATCTCCACATTGTCCTGACATCACCGGTGTACATTAATATTTATGCACTATGGTACCAGATTACAGTTCACTCCACAGAAGGACAAAGCAACACATTTAGATGTGTGACTACAGTATATTTTCTGCAGTGGATATGTGACTTCAGTTTGTTTTCTGTGGTGGATCTGTGACTACAGTATGTTTTCTGTGGTGATATGTGACTACAGTATGTTTTCTGCAGTGGACCTGTGACTACAGTATGTTTTCTGCAGTGGACCTGTGACTACAGTATGTTTTCTCTGGTGGATGTGTGACTACAGTATGTTTTCTGTGGTGATATGTGACTACAGTATGTTTTCTGCAGTGGACCTGTGACTACAGTGTGTTTTCTCTGGTGGATGTGTGACTACAGTGTGTTTTCTGTGGTGATATGTGACTACAGTATGTTTTCTGTGGTGGATGTGTGACTACAGTATGTTTTCTGTGGTGGATGTGTGACTACAGTATGTTTTCTGTGGTGGATGTGTGACTACAGTATGTTTTCTGTGGTGGATGTGTGACTACAGTATGTTTTCTGTGGTGGATGTGTGACTACAGTATGTTTTCTCTGGTGGATGTGTGACTACAGTATGTTTTCTGTGGTGGATTTGTGACTACAGTATGTTTTCTGTGGTGATATGTGACTACAGTATGTTTTCTGTGGTGGATGTGTGACTACAGTATGTTTTCTGTGGTGGATGTGTGACTACAGTATGTTTTCTGTGGTGGATGTGTGACTACAGTATGTTTTCTGTGATGGATGTGTGACTACAGTATGTTTTCTGTGGTGGATGTGTGACTACAGTATGTTTTCTGTGGTGGATGTGTGACTACAGTATGTTTTCTGTGGTGGATGTGTGACTACAGTATGTTTTCTGTGATGGATGTGTGACTACAGTATGTTTTCTGTGATGGATGTGTGACTACAGTATGTTTTCTGTGGTGGATGTATGACTACAGTATGTTTTCTGTGGTGGATGTGTGACTACAGTATGTTTTCTGTGGTGGATCTGTGACTACAGTATGTTTTCTGTGGTGGATCTGTGACTACAGTATGTTTTCTGTGGTGGATCTGTGACTACAGTTTGTTTTCTGTGGTGGATCTGTGACTACAGTTTGTTTTCTGTGGTGGATGTGTGACTACAGTATGTTTTCTGTGGTGGATCTGTGACTACAGTATGTTTTCTGTGGTGGATCTGTGACTACAGTTTCTTTTCTGTGGTGGATCTGTGACTATTGTTTGTTTTCTCTGGTGGATGTGTGACTACAGTATGTTTTCAGTGGTGGATGTGTGACTACAGCATGTTTTCTGTGGTGGATGTATGACTACAGTACATTTACTGCGGTGGAACACAGAGAAGAAAGGACGCTATGAACAAAAGCCACTTTGTCAAGCTGTGGAGGCAGGTTGTTTAGATCAATTTCAGCGGCTCTCGGTTGGGACTGCTAACACAACAATAAAGATGGGTACACCACACTACGCACTCTGCAATTCTTCATTTCCTATCTCTGTCCTTTTCATTTTCTCACATTTTAAAGCACCACATTTTTACTTGTTAGTCGCCATGCTAATTTCCCTAGGTTTTGCCTATCTCCCCTGCTGTGAACCCCCATGGGTAGTGGCAGTAGGCCAGCAGGCCTCACAGCTCCATCTATAATGCTAGAGGAAATGGAACTATATAGAACCAAAAAGGGTCTAATGGGTCTCAAAAAGGTTCTAGGACCACAAAGCACCCTTGTGTGTACTTCAGGCTGCTGCATCCAGCTAGGGACTTTGTGTAAGAAATAGTGCTATATAGAAACCAAAAAGGGTTCAGTGGCTCGCTTCATAAAATATATGGCCCTAATACACGGTTCTATATAGAACCAAAAAGGGTTCAGTGGCTCGCTTCATACAGTATATGGCCCTAACATACCTCTATATAGAGCCAAAAAGGGTTCAGTGGCTCGCTTCACACAGTATATGTCCCTAACACCCCTCTATATAGAACCACAAAGGGTTCAGTGGCTCACTTCATAAAATATATGGCCCTAAAACACGGTTCTATATAGAACCAAAAAGGGTTCAGTGGCTCGGTTCATACAGTATATGGCCCTAACACACCTCTATATAGAACCACAAAGGGTTCAGTGGCTCGCTTCATACAGTATATGGCCCTAACATGGTTCTACATGGAACTGCAAAACATCCTTATTTGTAGCAGTGCTGCAGCCAACTATAGGGACTTTAGGTAACCATTGATTTCCTTATGGAAATGCACACAGCGCCCATCCTCTTCTAGAAAGTGCTGTGCATGTCTGAATATAGCAGCAACATAGACAGATATAGGATGTATACCCAGCAGAAGTATTGGCAGGTGATATCAATGATAAGACTGAGAGGATATGGATGGCAGCAGGACAGTTGACTGGCAAATTATTGAAATCTATTTTGATACACTTTACTGTTGTTGTACAGTAAAGATGGTAGTTAAAAGCCTATAATTGAGCCTAAAGGAATAAAGATGGTAGTTGAAAACCTATAATTGAACCTTAAGGAATAAAGATGTTAGTTAAAAACCTATAAATTAGTCTTAAGGAATAAAGATGGTAGTTGAAAGCCTATAATTGAGTCTTAAGGAATAAAGATGGTAGTTGAAAACCTATAATTGAGCCTAAAGGAATAAAGATGGTAGTTAAAAACCTATAATTGAGCCTAAAGGAATAAAGATGGTAGTTAAAAACCTATAATTGAGCCTAAAGGAATAAAGATGGTAGTTGAAAACCTATAATTGAGCCTAAAGGAATAAAGATGGTAGTTAAAAACCTATAATTGAGCCTAAAGGAATAAAGATGGTAGTTGAAAACCTATAATTGAGCCTTAAGGAATAAAGATGGTAGTTGAAAACCTATAATTGAGCCTTAAGGAATAAAGATGGTAGCTGAAAGCCTAGAATTGAGCCTTAAGGAATAACGTTAATGTTGTGTCTCTACAACTTTCTAATATCATAAATGACAATAATTGAACTTGATGGAAATTACAGATCCCTACTTTACTGATTATAACTTGTGAGTGAACTTCGGTAGTTCATGTCAACATCATTATGGAGCTATACGGTAGTTTGTCAATAACTGCTATGACTGCTTTTAACTGATTGACAACAGCTTACAACGTATACATATACTGCTTATAACTTTTATATAACTGTTTATAACTGTTGTACAACTGCTTAGCAAGAAGCACATACAGTCCTCTCATACAGCTCAACTCGGCTTCAGTCAGAGCAGCTCCATTGCTAGTTTTGGAAGGCAGCAGTAGACCTATTTGAAGTTTATTTCTGTTATATGACTGCTTACAACGGCCTAAAACTGCTAGTACTGCTTAGCTGCTTATTAAAGCGTATGCAGTAATTGATTAAACTTGTCTCCAGTCAGAGCAGCTCCAGTTATTGCTAGTTATGGAAGTTGGCAGCAGCAGACCTATTTTAAGTAAGTAGGTCAAAGGAGATGTGGGTAGTATGATTCCCTCCTTCGACTAGTCCTGTAATGTAGTCACATCGTACCACTTCAACTGGTATAAGTAGATCTCCTGACACTAGGGATCCACTCAACTGGTATAAGTAGATCTCCTGACGCTAGGGATCCACTCAACTAGTATAAGTAGATCTCCTGACGCTAGGGATCCACTCAACTAGTATAAGTAGATCTCTTGACGCTAGGGATCCACTCAACTAGTATAAGTAGATCTCCTGACGCTAGGGATCCACTCAACTAGTATAAGTATATCTCCTGGCGCTAGGGATCCACTCAACTAGTATAAGTAGATCTCTTGACGCTAGGGATCCACTCAACTTGCATAAGTAGATCTCCTGGTGCTAGGGATCCACTCAACTTGTATAAGTAGATCTCCTGACGCTAGGGACCCACTCAACTAGTATAAGTAGATCTCCTGGCTCTAGGGATCCACTCAACTTGTATAAGTAGATCTCTTGACGCTAGGGATCCACTCAACTTGTATAAGTAGATCTCCTGGCGCTAGGGATCCACTCAACTTGTATAAGTAGATCTCCTGACGCTAGGGATCCACTCAACTAGTATAAGTAGGTCTCCTGGCGCTAGGGATCCACTCAACTAGTATAAGTAGGTCTCCTGACACTAGGGATGCACTCAACTTGTATAAGTCGATCTCCTGACGCTAGGGATCCACTCAACTTGCATAAGTAGATCTCCTGGTGCTAGGGATCCACTCAACTAGTATAAGTAGATCTCCTGACGCTAGGGACCCACTCAACTAGTATAAGTAGATCTCCTGGCGCTAGGGATCCACTCAACTAGTATAAGTAGATCTCTTGACGCTAGGGATCCACTCAACTAGTATAAGTAGATCTCCTGACGCTAGGGATCCACTCAACTAGTATAAGTAGATCTCCTGGCGCTAGGGATCCACTCAACTAGTATAAGTAGGTCTCTTGACGCTAGGGATCCACTCAACTTGTATAAGTAGATCTCCTGGCTCTAGGGATCCACTCAACTTGTATAAGTAGATCTCCTGACGCTAGGGATCCACTCAACTTGTATAAGTAGATCTCCTGGCTCTAGGGATCCACTCAACTTGTATAAGTAGATCTCTTGACGCTAGGGATCCACTCAACTTGTATAAGTAGATCTCCTGATGCTAGAGATCCACTCAACTAGTATAAGTAGGTCTCCTGACACTAGGGATGCACTCAACTTGTATAAGTAGATCTCCTGGCGCTAGTGATCCACTCAATGCAATTAGCTACTTGAGTTGGAAATATGGAGGTAAAAATGGCTGCTGTCAGAGAGAGAGGGAGAGAGAGAGATCTATTCTGCTTAGCCACGGTTGACCTATGGCATGACTGCTATTACAAGGAATCATATCAAATCAATTTTACTGAGAGCTTCTTACAAAATAATTAGTCACAAACTGCTTAAAAAAGAAAGAACTGCCAGTGACATTACTGAAGCACAGCTGTTGGGGAAGACACAAATATCAAAACAGTACTCATTTAAATTCACTGTAAACAATAATAATACATGTATCAATATTGTGGAAAGCTCCACTGTTTTCATGTAATTTATTGTAAATATCTGTACCGTATGCATACAGACATGTAAACAGCCACTGTTAATGAGCCCAGACAAGGCTCTGCATGGTTGTATTTAGAAGTTAAAGTAACTGCGCAGTGTGTCCACATTTCAATGACATATAACTTAGAATTAATTACAATATTAGTGAAATAGTTTCAGTGTAGGATGAGTCAACAGCATTATTTGGGCAATGCTTTAACAGAATGTAAACTTTAAAAAGTCAGATTTTCACTGGACAATGCAGTGAGCATTTTGGGTGTCTCTAAAGCGTCCCACAGAGACTGCTCTTATTATATGACGATTTCAATCATTCATTGTGAATGTCCCTTCCAATGACTTTCCTAATCCTGTATCTCCCTGTTTCTCTATAAGATCTTAAACCTAGAAACGTCCTATTCTATACATTCAGCCTTCTGTTTCTCCATCACAAACGGTTCTACATTATATACAGTCCTCTTCAGTGACCGCCTCAAAGTTTATCAGAGCAGCTGACCAAATAACGTAAGATTTTACTTCTGTGTTACAGCGATTAATCAGAAATCAACACACACACACGGGCATGTGCTCATGTCTGCATACACGCACACACGCACGCACACTCACACATACGCACACACACTGCCAGCCCCCCTCTCCCCCACCCACACACACACATACACACGTACATACAGTACACTCTCCCAACCAGCAGAGAGATCCCTGCTTGGTTTTTATCCTCCTCATCCTAAGACTGTGAGACGCAGCATAAGGGCCTTCCTCTGGGAGGCTCAACTGAAGACGAATCAATCTGAAGATTTCTCTCTCATTATATTGTTCTCCCTGTGCCAAGTTACAGCACACTTATTCACTGCTGTGCCTCTCTCTCTCTCTCTCTCTCCCCATCTCTCTCTCTGTCTGTCTTTCTCTCTGTCCCTCTCTCTATGTCTCTGTCCCCGTCTCTCTGTCTCTGTCCCCGTCTCTCTGTCTTTCCGTCTTTCTCTCTGTCCCCGTCTCTCTGTCTTTCCATCTTTCTCTCTGTCCCCGTCTCTCTCTCTCTCTGTCGTCCCTTTTGCCCTGATTTCTCCTTTCCTGTTTTCATCATCCAAGCTGGTCTGGTGATGTGAATGATTAATGACATTCCCAAATTTCCCAACGCCTGGGAGCACGGATCAAGTGGTATCTGCTATGCCTTAATGACTTAACTGTAGCTAGCTCTGGGAGATCGGGGAGCACAGGGAGACTGGGAATCCCAGTGTCCAATAGGCTACAATGCAATAGGCTAGCTGCTACTCGTCAGTCAGATAGGATGGGGTGGGAAATCATGTATCTTCCTTCTAAAGGCTCTCTCCCTATAGGCAGAGCTACAAGGACTTTGTTTCTATAGTGAAGCCTGTATTTCATCAGGGAGATGTCCTGCCAATAACAATAACCCTGAGTGATGAGGGAATGAGAATGAGATGAGCAGTGGACGGCTCAACACAGCATTAATATTAACCTAAATAATGTCTACCTGTCTGCCTGTCTTTCTGTCTGCCTGCCTGTCTGCCTGTCTGTCCACCATTGGTATTCTTGGAATTTGTTTACCAGGGACATTGTGCTCCACTCGCAGACATATTAGCAGTCTATTTCTATATATATAATACATGCCACTGATATTGTGTTTCTTTTCATTTTATTTTTTACTTTAGTTTATTTAGTAAATACTATTTATTGAACTGCATTGTTGGTTAATAACCTCTTTGGGATAGGGGGCAGTATTTTCACGTCCAGATGAAAAGCGTGCCCAAAGTAAACTGCCTGCTACTCAGGCCCAGAAGCTAGGATATGCATATAATTTGGATTTGGATTTGGATTTGGATAGAAAACACTCTAAAGTTTCTAAAACTGTTAAAATAATGTCTGTGAGTATAACAGAACTTATTTGGCAGGCAAAACCCTGAGGACAAACCATCCAGGAATTTTTTTGTTGTTGAGTTCACTGTGTTTCTATTGGTTTTCTATGGGAAACTAGATTTATGAGGCACCTGGTTGCAGTTCCTATGGCTTCCACTAGATGTCAACAGTCTTTAGAAATTGGTTGTTTTTCCTTTGAGAAATTAAGAAGTACAGCTAGTCAGTATGAGTGTCAAGCCAAGTGGACTCTTTTGCTTGGTGCGCGCCACCTGTAGCTCGGTTCACTTTGATTTTATCCGCTATTGAACACAGTATATTCCGTCTTAAATTTGATCGATTATTTACGTTTTAGGATACCTAAAGTTGGATTAGGAAAGTTGTTTGAAATGTTTGGACCAAGTTTACAGGTAACTTATTAGATCATTTGTAGTCATGTTGGGCGAATTGGAACCGGTGTTTTTCTGAATCAAATGCGCCAAATAAATAGACATTTTGGGGATATAAAGAAGAAGTTTTTCGAACAAAAGGACCATTTGTGATGTTTCTGGGACATATTGGAGTGCCAACAGAAGAAGATCTTCAAAGGCAAGGCATGAATTATATCGTTATTTCTGACTTCGTGTCGCACCTGCTTGGTTGAAATATGATTTTCATGTGTTTGTATGATGGGGTGCTGTCCTCAGATAATCGCATGGTTTGCTTTTGCCGTAAAGCCTTTTTGAAATCTGACATGGTGGCTGGATTAACAAGAAGTTAAGCTTTATTTTGGTGTATTGCACTTGTGATATTATGAATTTCGCACTCTGCAATTTCACCGCTAGCGGAACATCTAGCCGTAACAGGTTTTAAGGGCTTGTAAGCAAGCATTCCTCAGCAAGGTCTACACCTGTTGTACACGTTGCATGTGACAAATACAATTTGATTTGATATTAGCAGTCTATTTTTATATCTAATACATGATACTGATATTAGCAGTCTATTTTTATATCTAATACGTGATACTGATATTAGCAGTCTATATATAATACATGATACTGATATTAGTAGTCTATATATAATACATGATACTGATATTAGCAGTCTATATCTAATACATGATGCTGATATTAGCAGTCTATATATAATACATGGTACTGATATTAGTAGTCTATATCTAATATATGATACTGATATTAGCAGTCTATATCTAATACTGATATTAGCTGTCTATATCTAATACATTATACTGATATTAGCCATCTATATCTAATAGATGATACTGATATTAGCAGTCTATATCTAATACTGATATTAGCTGTCTATATCTAATACATTATACTGATATTAGCCATCTATATCTAATAGATGATAATGATATTAGTAGTCTATATCTATATCTAATACATGATACTGATATTAGCCATCTATATCTAATACATGATACTGATATTAGTAGTCTATATATAATACATTATACTGATATTAGCAGTCTATATATAATACATGATACTGATATTAGCAGTCTATATCTATATTTAATACATGATACTCATATTAGCAGTCTATATCTAATACATGATACGGATATTAGCAGTCTATATCTAATACTGATATTAGCTGTCTATATCTAATACATGATACTGATATTAGCAGTCTATATCTATATATAATACATGATACTGATATTAGCAGTCTATATCTAATACATGATACGGATATTAGCAGTCTATATCTAATGCTGATATTAGCAGTCTATATCTAATGCATGATACTGATATTAGCAGTCTATTTCTAATACTGATATTAGCTGTCTATATCTAATGCATGATACTGATATTAGTAGTCTATATATAATACATGGTACTGATATTAGCTGTCTATATCTAATACATGATACTGATATTATCAGTCTATATATAATACATGATACTGATATCAGCAGTCTATATATAATACATGACACTGATATTAGTAGTCTATATATAATACATGGTACTGATATTAGCTGTCTATATCTAATACATGATACTGATATTATCAGTCTATATATAATACATGATACTGATATTAGTAGTCTATATATAATACATGATACTGATATTAGCAGTCTATATCTAATACATGACGCTGATATTAGCAGTCTATATATAATACATGGTACTGATATTAGTAGTCTATATCTAATATATGATACTGATATTAGCAGTCTATATCTAATACTGATATTAGCTGTCTATATCTAATACATTATACTGATATTAGCCATCTATATCTAATAGATGATACTGATATTAGCAGTCTATATCTAATACTGATATTAGCTGTCTATATCTAATACATTATACTGATATTAGCCATCTATATCTAATAGATGATACTGATATTAGTAGTCTATATCTATATCTAATACATGATACTGATATTAGCCATCTATATCTAATACATGATACTGATATTAGTAGTCTATACATAATACATTATACTGATATTAGCAGTCTATATATAATACATGATACTGATATTAGCAGTCTATATCTATATTTAATACATGATACTCATATTAGCAGTCTATATCTAATACATGATACGGATATTAGCAGTCTATATCTAATACTGATATTAGCTGTCTATATCTAATACATGATACTGATATTAGCAGTCTATATCTATATATAATACATGATACTGATATTAGCAGTCTATATCTAATACATGATACGGATATTAGCAGTCTATATCTAATGCTGATATTAGCAGTCTATATCTAATGCATGATACTGATATTAGCAGTCTATTTCTAATACTGATATTAGCTGTCTATATCTAATGCATGATACTGATATTAGTAGTCTATATATAATACATGGTACTGATATTAGCTGTCTATATCTAATACATGATACTGATATTATCAGTCTATATATAATACATGATACTGATATTAGCAGTCTATATCTAATACATGATACGGATATTAGCAGTCTATATCTAATGCTGATATTAGCAGTCTATATCTAATGCATGATACTGATATTAGCAGTCTATTTCTAATACTGATATTAGCTGTCTATATCTAATGCATGATACTGATATTAGTAGTCTATATATAATACATGGTACTGATATTAGCTGTCTATATCTAATACATGATACTGATATTATCAGTATATATATAATACATGATACTGATATCAGCAGTCTATATATAATACATGACACTGATATTAGTAGTCTATATATAATACATGGTACTGATATTAGCTGTCTATATCTAATACATGATACTGATATTATCAGTCTATATATAATACATGATACTGATATTAGTAGTCTATATATAATACATGATACTGATATTAGCAGTATATATATAATACATGATACTGATATTAGTAGTCTATATATAATACATGATACTGATATTAGCAGTCTATATCTAATACATGATACTGATATTAGTAGTCTATATATAATACATGATACTGATATTAGCAGTCTATATATAATACATGATACTGATATTAGCAGTATATATATAATACATGATACTGATATTAGTAGTCTATATATAATACATGATACTGATATTAGCAGTCTATATATAATACATGATACTGATATTAGCAGTAAATATATAATACATGATACTGATATTAGCAGTCTATATATAATACATGATACTGATATTAGCAGTAAATATATAATACATGATACTGATATTAGCAGTCTATATATAATACATGATACTGATATTAGTAGTCTATATATAATACATGGTACTGATATTAGCAGTCTATATCTATATCTTGAATACAGGTTGACACTTATAACATCTTACTTGTGTAACCTGTTGAGGCACTCGGCAAGCAATGTGTTGCCAAGAAATTCCTTCACATCAGAATTGAACGAGGTTGCATTCATCATTAATTGTCAGCAGAACACATAGAGATAAATACATCACTAAAGGAGGGTGCCAATTAAAATAATTAGTTTGTGATTTCTTTTGCGTACGTAAGTAATATGCCTTATTTGTAAAGTGTATGGCAGATAGACAATAGAGAATCATCTCAGACGGTCAAGGTACATGTATTTCAATTACAGTTATTTCATGCATTCCAAAATAAACATGAAAAAGAAAATGTTTTTTATCAAGCAAACTATTTGAATGCGAGGGCTTTTAAAAACCCTAAGTGTATTCGTAATTAAATGTAAAGAAGGAACAGTTTCTTGTTACCAAGCAACCGACTCTACAAATGTGCATTCCATCCTGGTTCTCTATGAAATACGGACCAAGAGAATGGAGGCTCCTTGTCTGTTCATTCTCCCAACCCTCAATCCCCTGTTTGTGGGGGGTAGATGAGTGGGAATAGGGGACCACAGATCAAGCCTTAAAAACAAGGAGCGCTTGAATTTGCTTTAATGAGGACTTGGCCAATTGAGAGGCAGCATCCAAGAGAGGAGAGGCAGCTCGAATGTTGATGTGACTTGAATCAAGAGAAGTTGGCCCTGTGTCTGTGTCGCTGGGCTGAGTTGGGCCATAAATGCTTTGCAAGTGTTTGGGAGTAATAGAGAGAGAGAGAGAGAGAGAGAGAGAATGGGTGAAAGAGGGAGAAAGGCAGAGAAAAAAGAGAGAGTGAGAGAGAAAGCGAGAGAGAAAAAGCAAGAGACCAGGAGAAAGAGAGCAAGAGAGAGAAAGGCAGAGAAAGAGAAAGCGAGAAAGCAATTTAGAAATAGCGAGAGAGCGTAGGAAATAGAGAAAGAGAGAGATGTGACTGGGTGGAGGTGAGACTGGCTGGAGCGGAAGGATTTTGGACACCATCCTACAAACAGGGTCTGCAAACTGCAAAGTCCAGAAGGGGATCTATACTGTGAGCAGCCAACTAGAGCTAAGGCAGAGAGAATGACCAGCCTGGTCCCAGATCTGTTTCTATTGTCTTGGACTGACAATGACCATAGGAGTTGGCAAGACAACACAAACAGATCTAGGACCAGGCTAAAAGGAAGACAGCTCTGTTTTCTTTCTGTCTGTTCTGTTTACTTTCAGGGAAGTATGAGCATTGCTATGAATTTTAATACAGGTCCATTGATTGAAAAGTGCATAGAACAACTCAGCAAAGTTCCTCCAAAGTCAAAGGTCTTTGATGATATCCAACGCAGCTCAATACAGCTGAAATCATAGGCTATGAAAAATGGAAAGAACTAAGACTGAGACTGAACCCTAACACGGTTATAAAACGGCTGTGTGGACTGGGCTAAAGACTGCCCACAGACGTTGTGTTACCCACTAGCTAAGATTGAAATTAGCTTGGTTCTTTATTGATATATTGTTACACCTCTATAATGATCTCCATAGCTATGAATCTGATTCTGTGGACTGTGGAGTGAATTTTACCGAGCCACAGCAGCTTGGCATCATGAAATGGACTGTGTGGTCTACAAAGCACCAACAATCATGTTTTCCCTTGAGCATTATGAGATAAATAATACCGCAGGACAGCAACAGTAAACAGCAAACAACTGTCTTTTGGCTTGTTGTTCACAGAGAAGTGAGTGGGCATATTAGTGAGTAGGTGTCCGGATATGGCACTGCCTGCCCTTTCCCTCCCCACCCGGTCCGCTGCCCACCCACACACATGACAGATATTACTTTTGCAAGTGGATGTTTACGTGTGTGTGTCAAGTTCATTTGAGTTCAGCAGCGGGAGGGGAAACGCATGACAGAGCCACCCACCTTCTCTGTTGCTTGATGGGCCCTCTGCATGACAGACAACTGAGACATGAAATGCTTCTGAATAATGTAAGCCAGCTTTGGCCGCCATCTCTCAGTCACACACACACACACACACACACACACACACACACACACACACACACACACACACACACACACACACACACACACACACACACACACACACACACACACATACACACATTGTCAAACCCGCAGATGCAGAGGAGAGGAGGATGGATACATCCTATCACAGATGGATCAACGTTCTAAAGCCTTTTCAATAGAATCAGAATATTCAGTGTTCTAAATAAATCAACTGCTTCTTGTTTGGAGCTGCCCCATGGATTTAAGATTACATTATAATAGGGATCACCCACTCACTGGATATGTTCCAAATGGCATCCTATTCCCTATATAGTGCACTATGCCCTATGGTCCCTAGTCAAAAGTAGTGCAATATATAGGGAATAATGTGCCATTTGGAACATAACCAATCTCTCTAGCTACAGTGCCTTCAGAAAGTATTCATACCCCTTTACCTACTCCACATTTTGTTGTGTTGAGGCCACAATTCAAAATAGATTAAACATATTTTTTTCCTCACAAATCTGCACACAATACCCCATAATGACAAAGTAAAAATGTGTTTTTAGAAATGTAAGAACATTTGTTGAAAATTATATACAGAAATATCTCATTTACATAAGTATTCACACCCGAGTCAATACTTTGTAGAAGCACGATTGGCAACGATTACAGAGAGTCTTTCTGGGTAAGTCTCTAAGAGCTTTCCACACCTGGATTGTGCAACATATGCCCATTATGCTTTTCAATATTCTTCAAGCTCTGTCAATGTCACACCCTGATCTGTTTCACCTGTCTTGTGACTGTCTCCACCCCCTCCAGATGTTGCTTATTATCCCTAGTGTATATATCCCTGTGTTTCCTGTCTCTCTGTGCCAGTTCGTCTTGTATGTTTTTCAAGTCAACCAGCGTTTTCCCTGTTCTCCTGCTTCTGTTCTCTTTTGCTAGTCCTCCCGGTTTTTGACCCTTGCCTGTTTTCTGTACTTCGTACCCGCCTGCCTGACCATTCTCTTGCCTACCCATTTTGGATTGTTTAATAAATATCAAGACTCAAACCATCTGTCTCCCGTGTCTGCATCTGGGTCTCGCCTTGTGCCCTTATAGTACGAACTGGCCATGACAGACCCAGCAGACTTGGACCAGCTTCGCCACGCTGTTAACCAACAGGGAGCCACCATTGGGAGGCATGAAGAGTTACTACAGGACCTTTTGGAAGGGCTTCGTTTCCTGACGGAACGCCACGACCAAGGGTTTAAGGCTATTATGGAGCAAATCAGGGAGTTAGCTAATAGGCAGCTTGCCACCTCTGAGAACCCCCAACCACCCAGTAACTCTTTCCCTATTAGTGGTGAGTTTGTGTACAGCCTACCCCGGCTCCCCGAGAACCCCGCTTACCTCCTCCGGAGCGATATTCTGGGGATCCTGGTACCTGCTGGGGTTTTCTTTCTCAGTGCTCTCTTATTTTTGAGCTACAGCCATCTTCGTTTCCTTCAGACCGATCGAAGATACAGTGAGGGAAAAAAATATTTGATCCCCAGCTGATTTGTACGTTTGCCCACTGACAAAGAAATGATCAGTCTATAATTTTAATGGTAGGTTCATTTGAACAGTGAGAGACGGAATAACAAAAAAATCCAGAAAAACGCATGTTAAAAATGTTAGAAATTGATTTTCATTTTAATGAGGGAAATAAGTATTTGACCCCTCTACAAAACATGACTTAGTACTTGGTGGCAAAACCATTGTTGGCAATCACAGAGGTCAGAGGTTTCTTGAAGTTGGCCACCAGGTTTGCACACATCTCAGGAGGGATTTTGTCCCACTCCTCTTTGCAGATCTTCTCCAAGTCATTAAGGTTTCGAGGCTGACGTTTGGTAACTCGAACCTTCAGCTCCCTCCACAGATTATCTATGGCATTAAGGTCTGGAGACTGGCTAGGCCACTCCAGGACCTTAATGTGCTTCTTCTTGAGCCACTCCTTTGTTGCCTTGGCTGGGTGCTTTGGGTCATTGTCATGCTGGAATACCCATCAACGACCCATTTTCAATGCCCTGGCTGAGGGAAGGAGGTTCTCACCCAAGATTTGACGGTACATGGCCCCGTCCATCGTCCCTTTGATGGACGGGGCCGATGAAGTTGTCCTGTCCCCTTAGCAGAAAAACACCCCCACAGCATAATGTTTCCACCTCCATGTTTGACGGTGGGGATGGTGTTCTTGGGGTCATAGGCAGCATTCCTCCTCCTCCAAACACGGTGAGTTGAGTTGATGCCAAAGAGCTCCATTTTGGTCTCATCTGACCACAACACTTTCACCCAGTTGTCCTCGGAATCATTCAGATGTTCATTGGCAAACTTCAGACAGGCATGTATATGTGCTGTCTTGAGCAGGGGGACCTTGCAGGAACTGCAGGATTTCAGTCCTTCACGGCGTAGTGTGTTAACAATTGTTTTCTTGGTGACTATGGTCCCAGCTGCCTTGAGATCATTGACAAGATCCTCCCGTGTAGTTCTGGGCTGATTCCTCACCGTTCTCATGATCATTGCAACTCCACGAGGTGAGATCTTGCATGGAGCCCCAGGCCGAGGGAGATTGACAGTTCTTTTGTGTTTCTTCCATTTGCGAATAATCGCACCAACTGTTGTCACCTTCTCACCAAGCTACTTGGCGATGGTCTTGTAGCCCATTCCAGCCTTGTGTAGGTCTACAATCTTGTCCCTGACATCATTGGAGAGCTCTTCGGTATTGGCCATGGTGGAGACTTTGGAATCTGATTGATTGATTGCTTCTGTGGACAGGTGTCTTTTATACAGATAACAAGCTGAGATTAAGAGCACTCCCTTTCAGAGAATCTTTCTGATTGAGAGGGGGTCAAATACTTATTTCCCTCATTAAAATGCAAATCAATTTATAACATTTTTGACATGCGTTTTTCTGGATTATTTTGTTGTTATTCTGTCTCTCACTGTTCAAATAAACCTACCATTAAAAGTATAGACTGATAATTTCTTTGTCAGTGGGCAAACGTACAAAATCAGCAGGGGATCAAATGCTTTTTTCCCTCACTGGGGCGTATATTATTATGCCAATGTCAGGAAGGGCGCTCTCCTGGGCTATGGCAGTTTGGGAGCAACAATCCGACATTTGTCGTCATGTGGAGGATTTCATGGCAGAGGTGAGGAAGTTGTTCGATTCTCTGTAATCCGGGAGAGAGGCGGCCCGAAAACTTCTTGAATTACGTCAAGACTCCCGTAGTGTGGCAGACTACGCTGTTGACTTTCGCACGTTGGCCGCTGAGAGTGCCTGGAATCCGGAGTCTCTTTTCGATACTTTTCTTCACGGGTTATCTGAGGTGGTAAAAGATGACTTAGCTGCTCGGGAATTACCGGTGGACCTCGATTCCCTCATCGCCCTCACCATTAGAATTGATGGACGTCTAAGGGAACGCAGGAGTGAGAGGAGCTCTGGCCTAGGTCACACTCGTTCATCCGCAGTGGCTCGCTCACCTTCGAAGGAATCCAGAAGTCCCCGAAAGCTGTTTTTCCAAGAGCATCTGAAGCCACCCGAGCTCCCTCAAGAATCATCAGCGGTGGGTGAGCCCGATACTCCGCAACTGGCAGAGCTAGGTTATCACCTAGGTAACGTCCACATAGGCTAAGTTCCAACAGTTGTCTGTACTGTGAGCTGAGGGACATTATATAGCCACCTGCCCAGTTAAGAGACCTATTTCTGTAGTAGGTACAAGTACTCTGGTGAGCCAGACTGGGAATGCACTAAATCCCATCAATCACACTGCTTTTTTTGTGATACTACTGTGGGGAGACCAGTCTAAATCTCTCTGGATGCTCATTGACTCTGGGGCGGATGAGCGTTTTATGGACGCTTCCGTAGTTTCTGAATTAGGTATCCCCACTCAACTCCTCTCTGTTCCCATGGACGCTAGAGCACTGGACGGCCGCTCCATTGGTAGAGTTACCCACAGCACTGTTCCTGATAAACTGCGGGTTTCAGGAAATCACAGTGAGGCTATACAGCTTCTCCTCATTGAGTCTCCCCATGTTCCTGTTGTTTGGGGATTATCTTGGCTCAAAAAACACAACCCCGTTATTGACTGAACCACAAGTTCCAACCTGGGTTGGAATCTGTTCTGCCATTCCCATTGCCTCAAAGCAGCGCAGCCTTCCCTGAGATGGCCTCCTCAGGGCTTAAGTCAAGTCTCGGATTTCTCTGCATTCCCCACAGAGTACCACGACTCCTGGAGGTCTTCAGCAAGGCACAGGCTACTTCTCCTTCCCTGCACCATTGTGCCATTGATCTCCTCCCAGGTGCCACACCACCTTGTGGTAGGCTATATTCTCTATCTGGGCCGGAGACAAAGGCCATAGAGGAGTACATAGAAGAGTCTCTGGCTACTGGGGCCGTCCATTCGTCTGCATCTCCTGCCGGCGCAGGGTTTTTCTTTGTGGAGAAGAAGGACAAGACTCTGCATCTGTGCATTGACTACCGGGGTCTGAATTACATTACGGTTAAGAATCGTTACCCCCTATCACTCATCTCCTCGGCTTTTGAACCTCTGCAGGGGGCCACCATTTTTTCCAAGCTGGAACTTCAGTGCCTACCACCTGGTTCGGATACGCGAAGGAGATGAGTGGAAGACAGCATTCAACACAGCCAGCGGACATTATGAGTACCAGGTCATGCCGTTTGGACTCACCAATGCCCCTGCTGTCCTCCAGGCTCTGGTAAACAATGTGCTCAGGGACATGCTAAACCGTTTTGTGTTCGTCTACCTTGACGACATCCAGTTTTTTTCCCGGTCTGCCCAAGAACATGTTCTTCATGTCAGACAGGTCCTTCAGCGCCTCCTGGAGAACCAATTGTTTGTGAAAGCAGAGAAGTGTGAGTTCCACCGCTCTACAATCTCCTTTCTGAGATATGTCATCGCTGAGGAAAATGTCCAGATCGATCCTGGAAAGGTGAAAGCAGTGGTGGTTTGCCCTCAACATATGTCCAGGGTGCAGTTGCAACATTTCCTGGGTTTTGATAACTTTTACCGATGTTTCATTCGGGGTTACAGCACTCTGGCGGCCACCCTCTCTGCACTCACCTCTCCCAAAGTACCGTTCACGTGGTCTCCAGCTGTCGACAGAGCCTTTGTTGACCAGAAGTATCGGTTCACCACAGCACCCATCCTCATCCATCCGGATCTGTCCCGTCAATTTGTGGTAGAGGTTGATGCTTCTGATGTTGGAGTGGGAGCCATCCTGTCCAAGCAATCTGCCCAGGACCAAAAGCTTCATCCCTGTGCCTTCCCATCACATCGTCTCAATCCTGCGGAGAGGAACTACGATGTAGGCAACAGAGAACTCCTGGCAGTCAAGATGGCGTTGGAAGACTGGAGGCACTGGCTGGAAGGAGCAGAACAGCCATTCCTTGTCTGGACGACCATAAAAATGTGGAATATCTCCGTACAGCAAAGCACCTTAATTCCAGGCAGGCCCAGTGGGCTTCCCTGTTTACAAGATTTAACTTCAGCATTTCCTAAAGCCCAGGGTCCAAGAATGTGAAGCCTGACGCCCTCTCTCGCCAATACAGTTCCTCTGCCAAACCCTCAGTCTCTGAAACCATTCTCCCTACCTCATGCCTTGCAGCCTTAGTGGGTTGGGGTAGTGAGACCCTCGTTCGCAAGGCACAAAGTTCCCAGCCTGGACCTGAAGGGGGCCCGGCTAAACGGTTATTTGTCCCTAACTCAGTCCAGTCCCGGGTCCTGGAAAGGGCTCATTTCTCCAGTCTGATCTGTCATCCCGCCGTACCCTAGCTTTCCTCCGACA
This sequence comes from Salmo trutta, assembly GCF_901001165.1. NCBI lineage: Eukaryota > Metazoa > Chordata > Actinopteri > Salmoniformes > Salmonidae > Salmo > Salmo trutta. The sequence goes on along the minus strand of NC_042974.1, from coordinate 5,322,178 downwards.
ACTTTTCTGGTGGCCCACAATGGTTTCTGACGTCTCTGCCTTCGTCCCCGCATGCACGGTGTGTGCCAAGAACAAGATTCCACAGCAAGCTCCTTCTGGCCTTCTTCAGCCACTACCGGTCCCTCATCGTCCCTGGTCTCATATCTCTCTGGATTTTGTCACTGGGCTTCCCCCGTCTGATGGCAACACCATCATTCTGACAGTGATGGATTGATTCTCAAAGGCCGCTCATTTCATCCCTCTCCCCAAACTTCCTTCTGCCAAGGAAATGGCCCAGCTCATGGTGCAGCACGTCTTCAGGATCCATGGACTCCCGGTGGATATGGTTTCTGTCCGGGGTCCTCAGTTCTTGTCTCTGTTCTGGAAGGCGTTCTGCACCCTTATTGGGGCATCGGCCAGCCTATCCTCCGGGTTATATCCCCAGTCGAATGGCCAGTCGGAGCAGGCTAACCAGGACCTGGAGACCACCCTAAGATTCCTGGTCTCAACCAACCCCACTACCTGGAGCCGACAACTGGCCTGGGTGGAGTATGCCCGGAACACCCTTCCCTGTTCAGCCACGGGACTCTCCCCTTTTGAGTGCTCCATGGGGTATCAACCTACCCTCGGCCAAGATCTTCGTCCGCCGCTGTCGACGTACCTGGAGAAGAGCTCGGGTAGCTCTTCTCAACTCCAGGTCTCTTCAACAAGCAGACCACTGCCAGACTCCAGCTCCGCGCTACCACATTGGGCAGAGGGTATGGCTGTCCACACAGGACCTACCCCTTCAGGTAGAGTCCCACAAACTGTCCCCTCGTTTCATTGGTCCATTTCCCATCTCTAGAGTCCTGAGTTCCACTGATGTCCGTCTCTTGTTACCCCATACCCTTGCCTGTTTTCCGTACCCGCCTGCCTGACCATTCTCTTGCCTACCCCTTTTGGATTGGTTTGAGCCTTGATATTTATTAAACATCTGCCTCCCGTGTCTGCATCTGGGTCTAGCCTTGTGCCCTTATAGTCAAATTGGTTGTTGATCATTGCTAGACAACCATTTGCAGGTCTTGCAATAGATTTTCAAGTAGATTTAAGTCAAAACTGTAACTCTGCCAATCAGAAATATTAAATGTCTTCTTGGTAAGCAACTCCAGTGAAGATTTGACCTCGCGTTTTAGGTTATTGTCCTGCTGAAAGGTGAATTCATTTCAGAGTGTCTGGTGGAAAGAAGACAGAACCAGGTTTCTGTTTCTTTTGTATCCTGAAAAACTCCCCAGTTCTTAACGATTACAAGCATATAAGCATACCCATGACATGATACAGCCAATATTATGCTTGAAAATATGGAAAGTGGTACTCAATAATTCAGAGTATTTAATAGTCACATGTATAGGGTTGCAGGTGGGATTGCAGAGTACAGTGAAAATCTTAAGCTCGAACAGTGAAATAAAATAATGAAAATGGTAATAAATAAAAACAACAACAGAAATATAAATAGCACTATATATTTATTTATTTATTTAACCTACATTTAAGTAGGCAAACATATATAAACATAATATAACACCTTGTATTCAGGGCAATTTTATTGCTTTGCCACAACAGGATTCATGTTTTGGAATATTTGTATTCTGTACAGGCTTCCTTCTTTTCACTCTGTCAATTAGGTTAGTATTGTGGAGTAACTACAATGTTGTTGATCCATCCTCAGTTTTATCCTATCACAGCCATTAGACTCTGTAACTGGTTTAAAATCACCATTGGCCTCATGGTGAAATCCTGTAATGGATTCCTTCCTCTCCGGCAAATTAGTTAGGAATGACGCCTGTATCTTTGTAGTGACTGGGTGTATTGATACACCATCCATAGTGTAATTAATAACTTCACCTTGCTCGAAGGGATATTCAATGCCATCTACAAATAGGTGCCCTTCTTTGCATTGGAAAACCTCCCTGGTCTATGTGGTTAAATCTGAGTTTGAAAGTACAGAGATGAGGTAGTCATTCAAAAATCTTGTTAAACTCTATTATTGCACACAGTGTGAGTCTATGCAACTTATTATGTGACATGTTAAGCAAATATTTACTTCTGAACTTATTTAGCCTTGCCATAACAAAGGCGTTGAATAGTTATTGACTCAAGACATTCCAGCTTAGAATTTTTAATGATTTTTTATTTTATTTTGAAAAATATAATTCCACTTTGACTTTACAGGGTATTGTGTGCAGGCCAGTGAAAAATCTCAATTTAATAATTGTTTAATTCAAGCTGTAACACAACAAAATGTGTAAAACGTCAAGGGGTGTGAACACTTTCTGAAGGCACTGTACATTACATTCAGCTCATGATGTGACGAACGTCGAGCTAGCTGAACTGTCAACGTCTCTCGGGACTCGGCAGATCCACTTAAACCTCTTCCTTGCATTCATCTAAATGAACACTGTGACAATATGTCAAAACATGCAGGGTGAAATATGATAAATGCCTTGCCCCAACCCATCCATAACGTGCTGCCTGTCCCTGTATTCATGGTGCTGGTAGTGGGCCAAAGGGAAGTGACATGGTTCCTGCATAGGGAAACAAGCAGACACTGAAGAGGACCATCAGAGAACACAAAGGTGACCTAGGAGGTTTGAAAGAGAAGAAACAGGCACGGAGGGATGGTCAGACGGATACACACACACACCGCTCACACGCACCCACGCACGCACACGCACACACAAACACACATGCAAATACAAATTGGAGTCAAGAGTCAGTTTTAACAAAAGGGTGAAGCATATTGAAGGACATGGACATGAATTAGGACATAGAAGATCTGGGAAAACTCAAAGATGACCTTGAGACATCAGATACTGTATGCTGTCCGGCAACAGATTCCTGCATTCTCTTACTCCGATACTCTATCACTTCCTCTTTCACTCTTTCGTGACGTTTAACATGACGTTCGTCACGTATTCCTTCACTCTTTCTATCACTGATTCTGTCTACGACTTACACCCCCCCCTCCCGCCTGCCAGTAGAACATAGGAACAGCTAAATCAAATGAAATGTACTTGTCACGTGCACAGGATACAGCAGGTGTAAACGGTACGGTGAAATGCTTATTACAAGCTCTTCCTCAGCAGTGCAGTATCAATGTAGTGAATGATGGGAGCAGAGCAAAGCACACCATTCAGCCCATCCAGGTTTGAACTCTGCTCAACCTGCTGCCAGGGACAGAGATGACTGTGACCTGCTGCCAGGGACAGAAATGACTGTGACCTGCTGCCAGGGACAGAGATGACTGTGACCTGCTGCCAGGGACAGAGATGACTGTGACCTGCTGCCAGAGACAGAGAGGACTGTGACCTGCTGCCAGGGACAGAGACAACTGTGACCTGCTGCCAGGGACAGAGACGACTGTGACCTGCTGCCAGGGACAGAGACGACTGTAACCTGCTGCCAGGGACAGAGACGACTGTGACCTGCTGCCAGGGACAGAGACGACTGTGACCTGCTGCCAGGGACAGAGACGGCTGTAACCTGCTGCCAGGGACAGAGACGACTGTGACCTGCTGCCAGGGACAGAGACGACTGTGACCTGCTGCCAGGGACAGAGACGACTGTGACCTGCTGCCAGGGACAGAGACGACTGTAACCTGCTGCCAGGGACAGAGACGACTGTGACCTGCTGCCAGGGACAGAGACGACTGTAACCTGCTGCCACGGATCGTGATACAATAGAATCTAATATAAAAATAATATAAAATAATATTCTGTAAAAGATTGCAGTCAAAAGAATAAGCCTTGACATACATTTCTGTCAAGAGTTTCTCTGGACCAGGTTTTAAAATGTATCACAGTATTTGTAATGAAGAGTCTGCTGTATCTCTGGGCTCTTTCAAGACAAGGTTGAAACAACAGATGGTTATTGTTGGTTTGAAAAGTTACGATTGTCTTCCTGCAAAGCCTTTCAGCACTAATACAATATCATTAACTAGGAAGACACAAAAGGAATATGAAATCTGTGATTAACAGACCTAACCGATAGAGAAAGGAGGGACAGATAGCACATGGGTTGAGTTCCACATGGCATCCTATTCCCTATGCAGTGCACTACTTTTGACCAGGACCCATAGAACACATAGGGCTCTGTTCAAAAGTAGAGCACTACGGTATGTAGAGAACAGGGCGCCATTTGAGATGCAGACATATAGCGAGATCTGTTGTTTTCCATTTAAACAGAATTAATTAAGGTATTTAAATATTGAACTGCCTTTATAATTAGAACGGCTGGAAGACTCTTTGAAGTGAGGAGATTAAAGTTATGCGGTCACGCCGGCCCATGCTATGTTGCTAACAAATCCCAACCGAGTTGCAGGGGGAATGTCAGAGGATTTCACTCAGTGTTTATAAGACGTTTGAGCAATGTGCATTAGCTACAATCCTCTTTAAATAATGGTCATAAATTGAGGGTGAATGTTTGGATGATTCTACACCGTGTTTATAAGATGTTTAAACAATGAACATCTAGCCTAACGCAGTATAATCCTCTTTAAATAATGGTACATTTGGATACTAATATGGACATTCATCCACACTGACATGGGAAGAATTGGCTTATAGTTGCAGAACAACAGCTGGGTGGCCTAGATTGTAATGTATTCCGTATCTGTAGACTCCAATACAAACTCTAAGTCTGATTCAGTGCAAACATGCTATGAATAAAGAATGGATTTTTTTTTGAATGGTTATGCTGCTATGGGCAAAAACAAAACATCAAGCTCTCTCAGTACCTTGCTGCTTCATAATAATCAGATTCTACATTTGCCAGTTACTTCTTTGCGAGGTACAAAAACGAGCGACAGAGGTTACTGTACATACTGTAGGGTCACTGTCCTCTTTCAGGACAAGGTGGCTCTTTCCTAATTCATCTTTCCTCGATGGCTTGCGTCCTCTCCTCGCCTTCCTCTCAAACAGCATTTAAGGAGAAGATCCTGTGTGTGTGTGTGTGTGTGTGTGTGTGTGTGTGTGTGTGTGTGTGTGTGTGTGTGTGTGTGTAAATGTGCGTGTGCGTGTGTGTGTGTTGCTCCTTCCTCAGTTTCAGGCGTCTATGGTAATCATGTGTAAAGTCTGTGGCCGTATGGGAGACAGAACAGAACTCCCAGATGACTCAGGTGTACGGTGGTGATGAGAGTCACAGTAGAGAGATGAAGACTGTTGCTGCCTCTACTGCTGCTGCTGCTGCTGCTGCTACTGCAGTCACAACGACGTCACCAGAGCTAAGGGACATGCTAATAATAGACTGACAGGAAATTCAAAAGAAGGTTCCATAATATAGAAATAGAAAAAAATGAGTGTTCCAGAAAATAGGGAACAGACGAGACAACGTTTTCTGTGAAGAACTTGTTTTAGTTGGGCAGTTAACTTCCATCAAAGCAGATTGTTGGACCTATATATTAGCTACCTGTTGAAACTCTATGTTGAGACTAGCATGTGTGATTGTGCAGTATGCCTTACAATCTACTGCACATACATGTTGTTGAATTAAGGAAGTCATTTTGAAATAAGATGCAATGCAAAAAGTAGGAATCATCTTAAAATATCTTAACTTATGAATGTAAAGTCTTTGGTTGCAGTGCATCTAGTATGATCTGCATTGTTACTCACATTTTGTTAGACTTTCACTTATCCTGGCCTAATGTCATGTGAGACCCGTGCGTACATTATCTCTGCCGTTGTGTGCAGAGAATCGTAATGAAAAGGGTCACATTAGTATGCATGTCTTACCAATGACTATATCCAAAATGGCACCCTATTCCCTATAGAGGGCACTACATTTGACCATATCCAGTCAAAAGTAGGGAATAGGGTGCAATTTGGGATGCTGACCATCTCTTTAACTGGAACGTACAACAGAAACCACCAGGTAAACAGCAGCAGAGACAATGTGTGCATCGCATAGCTGCCTTTACACAACTATACAGCCATTAAAAGCACTCAGACAACATCTACCATCACAATCATCCAAGGACTTCTCTAGTTGTTGTTCTCCTGTTATTAGAAGAAAAGGAGACTGGAAAACTACCAGGAAGGGAAAGAAAGGAAGTGATTTTCTCCTGTCCTTTTCCTTTGTGAGCTCTTGTGAAGTGTGCTGCAGTGAGATGCTTTTTTCTCTCAACTATACGGCCTCTATGTCCAATCTCAAGTGATTACACTGGAACCAATCAACTGCAACAGTAGTGTTGGAGGTTTCTGTTTGATAGGAGAGCCTGAGAATACAATGCATTTTGATTAATCCCAGTTTACAACAATAACAGTACGCAAGCCTTGTCGGAGCCAGAACGGCCCATAGGGCAGGAGCCTATCTCTTGTTTCTGTAGCGTGAGGCAGCTTGATGTACAAGTACATGCCCTGGACAGGACACTACTGTTGCAGGGCCTTACCCTTACAATCCATGTCCTTAATGCTGAGTGACAAACAGAGAGGCATCGGGTCCCATTTAGGAGTCTTTGGTATGACTCGACCGGGGATTAAACTCCAAACCTTCCAATCTCACGGCAGACACTCTAACCACAAGACCACTGAGTTGCAATGGTTATAATAATGTCGTTTTATCCTGTTTTACCTGCTGGGATAGTGCTTTTATAGTAAGCTATGTGTTACTATGTTTATATCTAGTAAAAGCACTCATATGCACACTTCATCACACAGTGGTGTTTTTAGTGGCAGAGTGTTGCCATAAATGTCACTATAGAAGCAGGTGAGAAAAGTACTGTCAATATCAGTTGCCTCAGAGGGACAGACAGGGTCGTCCTCTCTTCATTTCCATCTGCGTTCACATCGTCATTCATAATTCATTGACTGATATCAAAAGGAAGGAAACAGAGTGTCCCAACCAGCCAAGCAGAGCCAAGAATAAGAATAACATGTCAACTAAACTGACAGCCGATAGGTCTCCCTCAAAACGTTAAGTCATTCATTAGTTACTAGATGTTACTGTGTGTACTTAAATGGTAGTTCATTTAGGATAATTGGTAGTTAACGGTGATCAACTTGAATGTCAGATTTTCCCCAAACTACAGTCCCCTTTAATTCCTTCAATCAGATTTTTTTTAATTCAATCCCTACCAATATCTTTAGAAGGAGAGTTTCCTGGACTAACTTTGTGTTTAATGGTGTCATTTATTATGTGTTGTTATTCATCTATAACCCTGTTGGGACTGGTGACTGGTAAAGGTCTATGTTTATATTGGTAGCTAGTCATTTCTTACTTAACATCATGTCAGGTCTGGCAGGCCCAAGCACAACAGCTCACAATACAACTAATCAGACAAACTCAAACTCCCTTTAAAAGGACTCCAATGTCTCCTTAGCATAAAGGTACTAAGCAACCCTAGGTCACGCTGAAGAAGGCGCTGCGTTGCCGAGACGTTGGTTAGGTGTACTCATTAAGTTGTTAGGAGTATATTTAGAGTGTGCAACTTCCTTTGCTGTTATATAGTTTACCCTCCGTTCGTCAGCACCTCTAAAAGAAAACGGGCGAATTGAGAGGTGCTTTGAATTGACAAAATGTCTATGAGTAACACTGTAAGTCAATTAAAATAATGTATTCCTCCCAGCTAACACATCTCTCTAGCTGTGTTATATCTGTGTGTTGAACACTTATTTTGAAAAGTACTTGCTTGTTACCCTCAATATATAGTATTTGAAATATTTTGAATAGTATTTGAAGCCAGGTCTGGTTGTTGGAGGCTGATTCCTCCATTGCGTGTTGAATGTTTGAATGTTTACTCTCGGCATGGTGAAGAACCAAGCCGACGCTGACATCAGCGGATGGGTGGGGATTTGTTTCCCTGGCTGGTACTAGCTCTTGAATAATTAAATGGGTTCGGCAAAGCATGCTTGGCTCTATTCTCTTTCAGAAGGAAGGCGAATAGAGGAGACATTCTGACAGTCTTCTGCTGCTTGACAGGCTTGGCAGCTTCGCCCTACCCCAGAACTCCTGAACAGAGGCCCTACAACAGAACGTGAGGGGCCTCCTGAACACTGAACAGAGGCCCTACCCCAGACAGTGAGGGGCCTCCTGGACAGAGGCCCTACCCCAGAAAGTGAGGGGCCTCCTGAACAGAGACAGATGTGTGTTTCAAAAGGCACCCTATTCCCTATAATACACAACTTCTGTTGACCAGAGCCCACATAGTGATCGGGTCAGAAGCAGGACACTATGTAGGTAATAGGGTGCTATTTGGGACGTGGCCAAAGAATGCCCTTGCTTTGTACATTAAGGACTGGAGATTTGGAGATTTGTTCTGGGTCTGGAGATTTGTTCTGGGTCTAGGAAACCTGTTATTCTGGGTTTTGGTCTGGGCCGGTGGCTGGGTCTAGGGTGTTCAGTCAGCCCTAGTCCTACCCCAGGGTGTTCTGACAGCCCTCACACATAACCACACTTGCTTTTCACCTTCAATGTCCCCAAAAAATCTATAAATTAATCAAATATTTTGTAAGGAAGGAAGAATAGAACAGAAACACACACACACACACACACACACACACACACACACACACACACACACACACACACACACACACACACACACACACACACACACACACACACAACCGTGACAGGGCATATGTAGGACAGATCAGAATAAAGTGCTGCCCAAACATCACAATATTTACCTCCCTAGAGGATGGAGGAGGGACAAGCTGTTCCTCCCCCCATGATTTGCTGTTAGCTAGTGGCGCCAGCACAATCTGGATGTTTTTGTTAAAAAAAAATAGAGAAATATATACTATACATTCACAAGAAACCTTTTTGTGCTGTTACACCACATGTGTAAGGAGAAATGTGTAACAAGGCAAAACACCAACAGTACAAACACATAGGGAGAAGAGCAACCCCCCTGTGGAGTGCCACAGGAAACACATAGCTAGTCTCCATAACCAAGTTTCCATCCAACCATTATGCCCTTTTCACTCAGTGAGATTATGGTATGGCACATCACACACACACACACACACACACACACACACACACACACACACACACACACACACACACACACACACACACACACACACACACACACACACACACACACACACACACACACTGTACACCATCACCTTCATTTAAAACTACACTTTATACATTACCATGGTCGCTGACCCAGACTACAGTGTGATCTCTCCTCCAACTACACTTTATACATTACCATGGTCGCTGACCCAGACTACAGTGTGACCTCTCCTCCAACTCCATCTTCCCAGATAAAGAGGCAGAGAGAGACAGTAGACATCTGTTATTCACTCTTTCAGTTGGTTCATTCAGAGATGAGAAGCTAAAATCACATTTTTGTGTTTGCATGTGTGTGCGTGCGTGTGTGCATGCGTGTACCTGTACATGTGTGTGGGGGTTCATTTTGAGATGAGAAGTTAAAAGCACATCTTCAAACAACTTGTGGATTTTGGCTGTTGGAAGATAATGGGCTTTTCTGACCAAATGGAAAAACAGGTGAATATAGATCATTTATTAAAGGAGACGTGGTCACCTGGGTCACCTGGACGTTCATGAATGAATATCTGTGAAAGGACACATCTCATCCACTGGAGATGACAGTCTGTGGACCTGTCCCAAATGGCACCCTATTCCCGACAGTCAGTATATAATGCAATACTTTGACCGGAGGCCATTGAGCAAGATGTGCACTATGTAGGGAATAGGGTGCCATTTCGGATGGAGACTACGACCTATGTGATTTAACCCTTGATTTCCAAAGGGTCACTTCATATAAAAACTCAGTTAACACCAGAGTGATAATGCACCAGGGCGATAATGCACCAGGGCGATGATGCACCAGGGAGATAATGCACCAGGGAGATAATGTACCAGAGGGATAATGCATCAAGGAGATAATGTACCGGGGAAATAATGCACCAGGGTGATAACGCACACGGGCGATAATGTGCCAGGGAGATAACGCACCAGGACGATAATGCACCAGGGCGATAATGCACCAGGGCGATAATGCACCAGGGCGATGATGATGAATTTCTTTAGATCAACAATAGAGCAATTCAACAGTATCTCTTTAATTCAACAATTGAATTCCGCAAAATAAGTTACATGAAAATAAATCTAACTTAATATAATTTTATTTTCCATGCTCAGCTGAGCTTGGGCCTATACAGTATGCAGCTGAGCAAGGGCCTGTACAGTATGCAGCTGAGCTAGGGCCTGTACAGTATGCAGCTGAGCTAGGGCCTGTACAGTATGCAGCTGAGCAAGGGCCTGTACCGTATGCAGCTGAGCTAGGGCCTGTACAGTATGCAGCTGAGCTAGGGCCTATACAGTATGCAGCTGCGCTAGTGCCTGTACAGTATGCAGCTGAGCTAGTGCCTATACAGTATGCAGCTGAGCTAGGGCCTGTACAGTATGCAGCTGCGCTAGGGCCTGTACAGTATGCAGCTTAGCTAGGGCCTGTACAGTATGAAGCTGAGACAAAAAGCTGAGCATGGGCCTGTACAGTATGCAGCTGAGCTAGGGCCTGAACAAAATACAGCTGAGACAAAAAGCTGAGCTTGCACCTATCCAGTATCCAGTTCAGACAGAAAGCAGAGCTTGGGCCTGTACAGTATGGATGCGTCCCAAAGGACACCCTATTCCCCACATAGTGTACTACTTTAGTAGTAAAAGTAATGAATTTATAGGGATATTAGAGTGCCATTTTGGATGCAACCAACCACCATATTCCTACAATAAGCTGCCTCCATAAATGCAGGAAGTAAACAGCACAGGGCAGATCAATGTTTTGACCAGGACAGAGCAGATCAATGTTTTGACCAGGACAGAGCAGATCAATGTTTTGACAAGGAAAGGGAAGATCAATGTTTTGACCAGAACAGAGCAGATCAATGTTTTGACCAGGACAGGACAGATCAATGTTTTGACCAGGACAGAGCAGATCAATGTTTTCACCAGGAAAGGACAGATCAATGTTTTGACCAGGACAGAGCAGATCAATGTTTTGACCAGGACAGGACAGATCAATGTTTTGACCAGGACAGGACAGATCAATGTTTTGACCAGGACAGGGCAGATCAATGTTTTGACCATGACAGGGCAGATCAATGTTTTGACCAGGACAGGACAGATCAATGTTTTCACCAGGACAGAGCAGATCAATGTTTTGACCAGGACAGAGCAGATCAATGTTTTGACCAGGACAGGACAGATCAATGTTTTCACCAGGACAGAGCAGATCAATGTTTTGACCAGGACAGAGCAGATCAATGTTTTGACCAGGACAGAGCAGATCAATGTTTTGACCAGGACAGGACAGATCAATGTTTTGACCAGGACAGGACAGATCAATGTTTTCACCAGGACAGGAGATATCAATGTTTTCACCAGGACAGAGCAGATCAATGTTTTGACCAGGACAGGACAGATCAATGTTTTCACCAGGACAGGACAGATCAATGTTTTCACCAGGACAGAGCAGATTAATGTTTTGACCAGGACAGGACAGATCAATGTTTTGACCAGGACAGGACAGATCAATGTTTTGACCAGGACAGAGAAGATCAATGTTTTGACCAGGACAGGGCAGATCAATGTTTTGACCAGGACAGAGCAGATCAATGTTTTGACTAGGACAGGACAGATCAATGTTTTGACAGGACAGGACAGATCAATGTTTTGACCAGGACAGGACAGATCAATGTTTTCACCAGGACAGAGCAGATCAATGTTTTCACCAGGACAGAGCAGATCAATGTTTTGACCAGGACAGAGCAGATCAATATTTTGACCAGGACAGGACAGATCATTGTTTTGACCAGGACAGAGCAGATCAATGTTTTGACCAGGACAGGACAGATCAATGTTTTCACCAGGACAGGACAGATCAATGTTTTGACCAGGACAGGACAGATCAATGTTTTCACCAGGACAGAGCAGATCAATGTTTTGACCAGGACAGAGCAGATCAATGTTTTGACCAGGACAGAGCACATCAATGTTTTAACCAGGACAGGGCAGATCAATGTTTTGACAGGACAGATCAATGTTTGAACATCACACCTTGTACAGGTCAATCAGCGTCGGTTGTCCCAGTACATTGAAACAAACAAACAGACAAACACATGTCCATGGCTGAGCATTAGTTCCATTATGTCTTGTACTATGCAATTAGCCTGTTCTGACCATGCACTGTAAACTCCAGAAATACCTTTGAATCACAGACAGTGTTCATACTATACAGTAACATATAGGACTACCAGAGCAAATGTAATATACATCTAGAAAGAAAAACGATTGATCAGTCTATATTGGCTGAGTCCCAAATGGCACCTTGTTCTCCATAGGCCTCTAGTCAAAAGTAGTGCACCATATAGGGAATAGGATGCCATTTGGGATGCACTCGTACCCCTTGTATTTCTCTTTTCCTCTCCTCTATTCCCTCCATCCCCTGCAGCGATTCTGTGGTGAAAGAGCCAGACGCCAATAAGCTGTAATTCATTAACCCCTCTCATCCACACTGTACTTCTGTGCCAGAAGCATTATGTCACAGCCAATATAGCTCAAAGATAAGGCGCTAGCTAGCTTCCAAACAGCCAGCCCATAAGCCATGCAAATAATAGCAAGGTGCAAGACAAGACATCCTGTAGTACTGCTGGCTGGGAGACTGGCTAGCTGGCTGGGAGACTGGCTGGCTAGCTGGCTGGGAGACTGGCTAGCTGGCTGGGAGACTGGCTGGCTGGGAGACTGGCTAGCTGGCTGGGAGACTGGCTGGCTAGCTGGCTGGGAGACTGGCTGGCTAGCTGGCTGGGAGACTGGATGGGAGACTGGCTGGCTGGGATACTGGCTGGGATACTGGCTGGGAGGCTGGCTGGGAGACAAGCTGGGAGGCTGGCTGACTGGCTGGCTGTGAGGCTGGGAGACTGGATGGGAGACTGGATGGCTAGCTGGCTGGGAGACTGGATGGGAGACTGGATGGCTAGCTGGCTGGGAGACTGGATGGGAGACTGGCTGGGAGACTGGCTGGCTGGCTGGGAGACTGGATGGGAGACTGGCTGGGAGACTGGCTGGCTGGCTGGGATACTGGATGGGAGACTGGCTGGCTGGGAGACTGGCTGGCTGGCTGGGAGACTGGATGGGAGACTGGCTGGGAGACTGGCTGGCTGGCTGGGAGACTGGATGGGAGACTGGCTGGGAGACTGGCTGGCTGGCTGGGATACTGGATGGGAGACTGGCTGGCTGGGAGACTGGCTGGCTGGCTGGGAGACTGGATGGGAGACTGGTTGGCTGGGAGACTGGCTGGCTAGCTGGCTGGGAGACTGGATGGGAGACTGGCTGGCTGGGAGACTGGATGGGAGACTGGCTGGCTGGGATACTGTCTGGGAGACTGTCTGGGAGACTGGCTGACTGGCTGGCTGTGAGGCTAGGAGACTGGATGGGAGACTGGCTGGCTGGGAGACTGGATGGGAGACTGGCTGGCTGGGAGACTGGATGGGAGACTGGCTGGCTAGCTGGCTGGGAGACTGGATGGGAGACTGGCTGGCTGGGAGACTGGATGGGAGACTGGCTGGCTGGGAAACTGGCTGGGAGGCTGGCTGGGAGACTAGCTGGGAGGCTGGCTGACTGGCTGGCTGTGAGGCTGGGAGGCTGGGAGACTGGCTGGCTGGGGTTACAATGTAATGGTAAATGTAGGGTGAAATGCACCTTAAGGACTTGTTCAGTGAGGGGTAGTGTGTGTGTGCGAGTGTGTGTTTGGGGAGGGGGGATATGTGTGTGTGTGTGTGTGTGTGTGTGTGTGTGTGTGTGTGTGTGTGTGTGTGTGTGTGTGTGTGTGTGTGTGTGTGTGTGTGTGTGTGTGTGGATAGAGGATTAGTATAACATGGTCCAGTGGGACAGGTACAGTTTAGAATGACCAACTGTGATAAGCTTTGACATGAGGTTGAACATCCGTTGATTAAATCACTAATTTGGTGCCACCCTGCAACTCACACACACACACACACACACACACACACACACACACACACACACACACACACACACACACACACACACACACACACACACACACACACACACACACAGACCCTGAGACTCTGATCTCCCGGCCATTGTTGTAATAACGCTGGCATTATACCCAGCAAGGAAATAAATTACTAAAATCACTTGGTTCATCCTGTTTGTCATTTGTCAGTAGGGTCAAAGGTGGGATGATGTCGTCTCCACGTTGGCCTCAGGGGGCTGTTTCAATTGCCAGCTCACACACTAAGGTTAATGCCATAAATTATACAGACAAACTGGTGGTGATGGAAACTCACTGTTCAGTACTCAGGCAGTCAACCTTTAACACTTTGAGATGATTCCTGCGGCTGACGATCAGTAAAACAAAAACACTTAGTCTGGTTGTGTACGGAAGTGAACCGTCACTGGGACCTCTCTTCTCTCTTCTGAAAATGAGGCAAAAACAGAACAGAAGGAACAACATTTGGAAGACTAGCTTCACCCCTCCTCTTTAATTCCATCCAGTGTGTGTGTGTGTGTGTGTGTGTGTGTGTGTGTGTGTGTGTGTGTGTGTGTGTGTGTGTGTGTGTGTGTGCTTGTGTGCATGAATGTGTGTGTGTGTAAACTCATCCTGCCAAATGGCAGTGCTTCCTCTCTCTCTCCCTGCTCTAGTCTGCTCCATCCCTTCCCCTTCCCCTTGTCACCTCACATCACACAAGAAAGCTGCAATTATTGCACTTCACTAACTGTTGAGACAACACCACAACAGCCAAGCTCTCTCTCCCCCTCGCCCTCTCTCTCTCTCTCTCTCTCTCTCTTTCTCCCTCTCCCTCGCCCTCTCTCTCTCCCTCTCCCTCTCCCTCTCCCTCTCCCTCTCTCTCTCTCTCTCTCTCTCTCTCTCTCTCTCTCTCTCTCTCTCTCTCTCTCTCTCTCTCTCTCTCTCTCACTGTCCCTCTCTCTGTCTTTGTCTCCCTCTCCCTCCCTCACTCTTTCTCTCACTCCCTCTCTCCTGATGGTGAGTCAAGATGGTCTAAGTTTCATAGAGGAGGAGCACAGTGCTTTGACTTGAGGGACAACTGAGTCCCACAGCAAGTGAGACCTCCGTTCCTGGGGTAAGCACCTGCTACATGGCAGCTTTGGCATCACTGCGTGAGAGTACACGGGTACGAGGGCACAGCGGGCCACAGCGGGCACAAATCCTCTAAGGCACTTCAGCTGTCACTCATACGATAAACGGCCCCAAATGTGGGCCAACTCATTAAACATGAACAGGGTGAGAAAAAAGGGTTCCAGAGTTTCCTCCCAATGCTTCAAATTCTAGTTCCAAATTGTGGTTCCAAATTCTAAATTCTAGTCATCTGGGTCCATGTTAGTGTTGGCTTTCAAAACTATTTTTAATCAACAGCTATTAGTCAAGGAGGAAGGGTGGTGTGGTACTTAATGGCATACTAAACGTGATCAGTTAAGATGGAATGAAATCAACATTATAGTTATTAGTCTATAATTATTCTACAAATGTTATCATACAGTACTTCCTGAAGTCTTTCCCAGAAATCCTTCCTTAGACCTAATGGTTCTTAATGTGTTGAAGTGTTTTGTATATCTGGAAGTAGGAAAACTAGTTGCTGATTGGGTTCTTGAACGTGCATTTTGAGATTTCTATCTGTGTTTGCTATAAACAAAGCTTCTCTTCATTAAATGAAGAGCTAGATATCCAGTCCACCTAGCTTCCTGCATAGGGCACATAACTTGAATTTCACAATACTGGCACGTACTGTGATATTTTCCTCACAGCTCTTTTCTGTTTGATAGGCTATAGTGGAAACAGTACATTACTTGCAGGAGAAAGATCCTTTATATGATATGATCTGTTGACGGATGCACTTCAATTTGTTTGCTGACATAAGAAAGCAGAGTGCAACATAATGATCCAATTGCACTGAAAAATATGGCTTCTTTTCTCTGGGTATCCCATCATCTGTGAACAGGTGTAGGATCTTCATTTGATCCAGTTTGCTACAGCAGGAAAATACTCCAGCAACAGCAAATGTGGATTATTATGTGGATTATAGTTATTAAAAATGTTTTGTAGGGGTTGATCAAAAAACATGTGTTATGGCCAATCATCTGTAGACTATAATACGTCTGCTACAACACATCAGTTATCTGAACAACCTTTTCAGTTGAAAACATGTCATGTGATGTTTGGTCTGTACTGGTACCTTTTTCTCTGATCCATTTTGAAGCAAGGGTTTCCATGGCAACCAACATGTTCTATATTACCCAAGAAATCGTGGGCTGTGGCATACTTCAACCTAACATTGTCTCAGACATAAAAATGAACAAAGATTGAGTTTATTTTATTTTTACAGGGACAGTGCACATTAATCAATGTTTCAGTAAAAGTGCTGGTTTAGCCAGCCGGCTAATTTTCAACCGCAGCTCTTGGGCAGGTTACTAAAACAATTACAATAACAATACAGACAAACAAAGAGCAGTGAGCACATGCTGAGCAACATAGAACAAGAAACATGTAGCATGCAGACAGAGAGAGTAACATTGGACAAGCAACACGTAGCCCGCAGACAGACAGAGTAACATTTTACAAGCAACTCGTAGCACGCAGACAGACAGAGCCACATAGTTAAAGCAACACGTAGCCCGCAGACAGACAGAGTAACATTGGACAAGCAACACGTAGCCTGCAGACAGACAGAGTAACATTGGACAAGCAACATGTAGCCCGCAGACAGAGAGAGTAACATTGGACAAGCAACACGTAGCCCGCAGACAGAGAGAGTAACATTGGACAAGCAACATGTAGCACACACACAGACAGAGCACCAGCACAAAAAGCAACAAAACAAAATCCATAAAAGCAACAAAGTGTTTCCCCACCTCACAAGCTACAGACAACATGGAAAGCTGCAATACGTAGCTAGGCGTTATGTTCACAAGTCTGAATGGCCTTTTCACATGTCTAAAGGTGTTTTCTGTGACAGTGTTTTTGTGAAAGTGTTTTCTGTGAAGGTGATTTCTGTTAAGGTGTTTTTTGTGAAGATAGTTTTGTGAAGGTGTTTTCTGTGAAGGTGATTTCTGTTAAGGTGCTTTTTGTGAAGATAGTTTTGTGAAGGTGTTTTCTGTGAAGGTGATTTCTGTTAAGGTGTTTTTGGTAAAAGTGTTTTCTGTGAAGGTGTTATCTGTTAAGGTGTTTTTTGTGAAGATAGTTTTGTGAAGGTGTTTTCTGTGAAGGTGTATTCTGTGAAGATGTCTACAAAGTTACCATGAACTATATTTCTATAATCTCACCTTCTCCTTTATCCAAATGTTCGTCTTGGTCTTGGATGACTGGGATAGCAGAGTGGGCTTTAGACTCAAATAATTGATAAGATTTCATATTGCCAGTTGGTAGGAATATTTCCAAGACCACAAAGTAAAACCCTCTAGTCTAGTCTGTCAATACAGCTGTTCTGGGAATTGGTAGAATCGTGAACAAATGGAAGCTGTTTGGCCCCCCATTTATTTTACAGCAACAGAGAGAAACACTGGAACAGCTTCAGGTTCTGGTTTAGTAGTTTTGACTATGACATGCAGCACAGATGACGCCTAGAGGGAGGGAGACATATCAGAATAGAATGGAATGATGCTCCTATCACAACTGAAGGTGTAGTCATGCGTCACCGGCAATGCCCTCAAATTAGTCTGTTATAGTAGACACAGATACACACACACAGGCATACAGACAGGCACACAGATACACACACAGATACACACACACAGGCATACAGACAGGCACACAGATACACACACAGACACACACACACAGGCATACAGACAGGCACACATATACACACAGATACACACACAGATACACACACACAGGCATACAGACAGGCACGCATATACACATACAGATACACACACAGATACACACACAGACACACACACACAGGCATACAGACAGGCACGCAGATACACACACAGATACACACACAGATACACACACACAGGCATACAGACAGGCACGCATATACACACGCATATACACACACAGACACACACACACAGGCATACAGACAGGCACGCAGATACACACACAGATACACACACACACAGGCATACAGACAGGCACGCAGATACACACACAGATACACACACAGATACACACACACAGGCATACAGACAGGCACGCATATACACACGCATATACACACACAGACACACACACACACAGGCATACAGACAGGCACGCATATACACACACAGATACACACACACAGGCATACAGACAGGCACGCATATACACACACAGATACACACACACAGGCATACAGACAGGCACGCATATACACACACAGACACACACACACAGGCATACAGACAGGCACGCAGATACACGAACAGATACACACACACAGGCATACAGACAGGCACGCATGTACACACACAGATACACACACAGGCATACAGACAGGCACGCATATACACACACAGATACACACACAGATACACACACACAGGCATACAGACAGGCACACAGATACACACACAGGCATACAGACAGGCACGCATATACACACACAGACACACACACAGATACACACACACACAAACTCAGAAACTGGATATCTGTTTGTTATAACTAGGCCTATTAAAGGGTTACTATATAATAAACTATGTTAAACAGATAGGAGGGACATCCATACCCTCCTGCCCAACTGGACAACGGAACATAAACCACCGTAAATACAGTCCTGAATCAACCACTAAAAAGCTTCTGAGCAGATTTTCATGACATGACTGACCTTTTGTGGTGTAAAACTGCACATTTCAAAGCCACAAAATGAAAGCCTTCGCAAAATGATTCATCCATTCAAATGACGTACTAATGGTGCCGTCGGATAGGGGCAAGGGAACAAAGCAGACTGCTAATACACTGAATCAATCAAACCACTGATCAGACTGAAAGCAAGGAAACATCAAATCAACTATTTAAAAATGCAATACAAAGATTACAATTCAGGACATTTTTGCTACATTTCAGCCAATATGATATCATTTCCATTATGTCTAGATTAGACTTTTATTGAGGATTGATACAGTGAATAACAGTTTTCTGAATTAAAGCTCCCACTATTCAAGGAATATTACTGCTGAAACCTTGACATCAACAATGTAAATCTAAAGTGGAATTTGCTAGCAGGGAAGAAATGACTTCTGTAAGGAGTAAGATTTACTGATGCTGGTTAGTGATACTGTGATACAATGTTAGTTATGTAGGCGATGTCTGCCACATAATATATACAGCGTCCATATTAGAACTTCCTCAGATCATACACTGTACATTTTTAGGACATCCACATATAATACGGTGTCCATATTAGGACAGCCTCAGAGAATACGGTGTCCATATTAGGACATCCTCAGATCATAGTGTCCATTTTAAGGACAGCCACCATATATACGGTGTCCATATTAGAACTTCCTCAGATGATACAGTGTCCATTTTAAGGACAGCCACATTTAAGACGGTGTCCATATTAGGACATCCTCAGATCATACACTGTACATTTTAAGGACAGCCACATTTAAGACGGTGTCCATATTAGGACATCCTCAGATCATACACTGAACATTTTTAGGACAGCCACATATAATACGGTGTCCATATTAGGACATCCTCAGATCATACATGTCCATTTTATGGACAGCCGGTGTCCATATTAGGATAGCCTTCTTGAATGCGGTGTCCATATTAGGACATCCTCAGATCATACACTGTACATTTTTAGGACAGCCTCATATAATATGGTGTCCATATTAGGACATCCTCAGAACATACGGTGTCCATATTAGAGGACAGTCTGAGTCTGACACCGAATACTAAAGCTCTGACACATTGACAAACAGTATAACCACAATGTTCTCTGTGATGTACCAAGATGGAGGATGTGTACTCTTTTTCTGACCCTTCTTATCGGTCCTGTGAGGAAGCAGACACTGATTCTGTAGGCTTTCTCTCAGTTTTTCTCTGTCTCACTCTGACCTTTTTATACAAATCTGATAAGAAACGGGATATAAATTGATCAGCTAAACAGTTCAGGAACAGGAACTCCCAAACAGAGGGACTCCAAGATTTACTAACTGCTGGGGAAATGCAGCGCAGTACATCAGAAGTCAGTGCTATAAAACAAACCTGGAACCCAGACAGCTGTGACAAATGTCATTATGATCATGTTGAACGCTGCCTGGAAATCCCTGAGGGAACAGATTAAACAATAATCCTATAGTGGCATGGGATGCATCCTAAATGCCACCCTGTTCCCTATACAGCATACAACTTCGGACCAGGGCCCTGTAGGGAATAGGGTGCCTTTTGGGATGCGCCCATTATCTACATCCTATAGTGACATGGTGGAAGAAGGCAAAAGCTGGAACAGAAATACATTGTGCTACGTCCCATAAAGCACCCTAGTGCACTACTTTTGACCAGAGACCTATGGGAGTAGTGCACTAGAAAGAGAATAGCAGGACACATGAAACGCACTCCATAGTAAAAAGGGGAAATACTTAAAAGTATAAAGTGTCAGCCTGAGAGAGCAGATATCTTTCTCTGGCAAAGTTATATTTCTTCCCTCTTTTTAGGGGGTTTCTCACCTGTCACTTATAATGTGTCTAATCCTCCTGTGGTCTTTGTGCTTTTCTGAAGTGATTTTCAAATGGTGCAGTGGGCTCCTGAGAAGGCATCTCATCCATTAAGAGAGGGGGATCATTACCGCTAAGCCAAGCAAGGAGAAAGGAATGGAAGGAAAATATGCGGGGGAGAAGGCTTTGGTGAAGAAACACAATATTCAAAGCAGGAAGAAAATAAGTCAAATGCAGACACCCTTAACAGAAAGGGAAAAACTCATTTCAGAGCTAAAGCAATATGACAATGTCTATACTGTTATTATTTCTGTTTTCTACATGGAAGGGTCATGACCATCACATGGACTTCAGAACTATCTGTATTATGGAAGGGTTATGACCATCACATGGACTTCAGAACTATCTGTATTATGGAAGGGTTATGACCATTACATGGACTTCAGAAATATCTGTATTATGGAAGGGTTATGACCATTACATGGACTTCAGAACTATCTGTATTATGGAAGGGTTATGACCATTACATGGACTTCAGAACTATCTGTATTATGGAAGGGTTATGACCATTACATGGACTTCAGAACTATCTGTATTATGGAAGGGTTATGACCATTACATGGACTTCAGAACTATCTGTATTATGGAAGGGTTATGACCATTACATGGACTGCAGAACTATCTGTATTATGGAAGGGTTATGACCATTACATGGACTGCAGAACTATCTGTATTATGGAAGGGTTATGACCATTACATGGACTTCAGAACTATCTGTATTATGGAAGGGTTATGACCATTACATGGACTTCAGAACTATCTGTATTATGGAAGGGTTATGACCATTACATGGACTTCAGAACTATCTGTATTATGGAAGGGTCATGGCCATCACATGGACTGCAGAACTATCTGTATCATGTATGTTTAGTAAATGGTTTTGGGATGAACATTCTCCTTCCTGGTGCTTACTCCCTGGTGTGCCCGTCCTATTTCTAAGGTTGTGTATAGTGTTTTTTCTATATGGCGGGGGACCACAAATACAACGGCAAACACACAAGGAGAAGTATGTGGAGGAGATCACAACTGAGGCAGATGTTTCCATAGAAATAGAACGTGTTCTATTTGATTCTATTTATGTGGCTGTTTCCTTCTCTCCACTGATATGAAACAACCCCAGCAGGTCAGAACGAACAGAAAGGTAAGGAAGGATTTGCCAGGGTGCTATGCTAATGATTATGTGTGCGCGTGTGTGTGTGTGTGTGTGCGTGTGTGATAGTGTGCGTGTGTGTGTGTGCGTGCGTGCGTGTGCGTGCGTGTGTGTGTGTGTGTGTGTATGCAGGGACCAATTCCAAAGCTCTTCTGATTTATCTGTCACATCCCATTATGGTTTCTGTGCTCTGAACCTCTTTCTCTCTCTCTCTCTCTCTCTCTCTCTCTCTCTCTCTCTCTCTCTCTCTCTCTCTCTCTCTCTCTCTCTCTCTCTCTCTCTCTCTCTCTCTCTCTCTCTCTCTCTCTCTCTCTCTCTCTCTCTCTCACACTCTCTTTTTGTCTTTCTCTCGCTCCACCACAGCGCAGCAGAGAGGAGGTGTTTGAATGACCTTCTGTATTGGCAGAATGAAGTGAATTCTCCACAGTACTCTTCTATAGTTTTGTGGTTAACTAGATGTTCCCATTCGTTTCAGAGATGACATTCTACCGGTGTCTACCTACCGTTTGCACTTGTGAATAATTCAAAACAAAGTATATACCTTTATAATGCCTAATAAGGATTATAATACCACTATTCATGCTTGATAAGTCTTACCATGCATTATAACTGGATCATAACGCATTATACACTATATAAACAAAAGTATGTGGATACCTCTGGATTCGGCTATTCCAGCCAAACCCGTTGCGGACAGGTGTATAGAATCGAGCACACAGCCATGCAATTTCCATAGACAAACACTGGCAGTAGAATGGCCTTACTGAAAAGCTCAGTGAATTTCAATGTGGCACCGTTATAGGATGCCACCTTTCAAACAAGTCAGTTCTTCAAATTTCTTCCCTGCTAGAGCTGCCCAGGTAGCGCCTCAAAAAACATATTTCCTCGGTTGCAACACTCATTACTGAGATCCAAACTGCCTCTGAAAGCAATGTCAGCACAATATCTGTTCGTCGGGTGCTTCATGAAATGGGTTTCCATGGCAGAGCAGCCGCATACAAGCCTAAGATCATCATGAGAAATGTCAAGCGTTGGCCGGAGTGGTGTAAAGCTCATCACCATTGGACGGATGAATCTGGGTTTGGCGGATGCCAGAAGAACGCTACCTGCCCGAATGCATAGTGCCAACTGTGAAGTTTGGTGGAGGAGGATCAATGGTCTGGGGCTGTTTTTCATGGTCAGTGTAGGCCCCTTAGTTCCAGTGAAGGGAAATCTTAATGCTACAGCATACAATGACACTCTAGACAATTCTGTTCTTAGAACTTTGTGGCAACAGTTTGGAGAAGGCCCTTTCCTGTTTCAGCATGACAATGCCCATGTGCAGAAAGCGAGGTCCATACAGAAATGGTTTGTGGAGAACGATGTGGAAGAACTTGACTGGCCTGCACAGAGCTCTGACCTCAACCCCATCGAACACCTTTGGGATGAATTGGGATGCTGACTGCGAGCCAGGCCTAATCGCCCAACATCAGTGCCCAACCTTTCTAATGCTCTTGTGGCTGAATGGAAGCAAGTCCCTGCAGAGATGTTCGACGAGCAGGTGCCACATACTTTTGGTCATGTAGTGTACCTGCAGACTTGAAGTTCCTGGTAATACTTATAGAGGGTTTCCACACTACAGGTTAAGTGTCCTGCTCCCAGTCTAGTATTGTAATAGAGGGTTTCCACACTACAGGTTAAGTGTCCTGCTCCCAGTCTAGTATTGTAATAGAGGGTTTCCACACTACAGGTTAAGTGTCCTGCTCCCAGTCTAGTACTGTAATAGAGGGTTTCCACACTACAGGTTAAGTGTCCTGCTCCCAGTCTAGTATTGTAATAGAGGGTTTCCACACTACAGGTTAAGTGTCCTGCTCCCAGTCTAGTACTGTAATAGAGGGTTTCCACACTACAGGTTAAGTGTCCTGCTCCCAGTCTAGTACTGTAATAGAGGGTTTCCACACTACAGGTTAAGTGTCCTGCTCCCAGTCTAGTATTGTAATAGAGGGTTTCCACACTACAGGTTAAGTGTCCTGCTCCCAGTCTAGT
>NC_042974.1:4840814-4993314 GCF_901001165.1 Salmo trutta | reverse complement strand
TAAAGCAAACCCCGCCCATCTGGCACTACATACAGACTAAAGCAAACCCCGCCTATCTGGCACTACATACAGACTAAAGCAAACCCCGCCCATCTGGCACTACATACAGACTAAAGTAAACCCCGCCCATCTGGCACTACATACAGACTAAAGTAAACCCCGCCCATCTGGCACTACATACAGACTAAAGTAAACCCCGCCCATCTGGCACTACATACAGACTAAAGTAAACCCCGCCCATCTGGCACTACATACAGACTAAAGTAAACCCCGCCCATCTGGCACTACATACAGACTAAAGTAAACCCCGCCCATCTGGCACTACATACAGACTAAAGTAAACCCCGCCCATCTGGCACTACATACAGACTAAAGAAAATGCTCAAAGTATTTAAGAAGTATGAAATATTATTAGATCCCAGGCTGCTGTTACATATTAGCAACGTGCATGCCACGCCCACCTGAGGGTCTCTCCTTTCCAGCCATATATTTCCTGTTTTGAGGGATGCAAAATCCACTTGGTACTTAAATCTCGTGGAATCGCGATTGCTTTTATTTTACTGTGGGGATTCTTTTCCACTCTTGCTTGTGCAATTAGTTTTTTCTCGTTAACATAACGACTGAGGAAACATTTGTAATGACCTGTCAAACTTTCTGGTAATGGCTGAAATGTGCTCAATGGAATACACTGGCTTTCCGTTGCATCCATTTATATATAACTCTTCGTCTGGCATTTAACGCACCGTCTCGACAGTTACGTCACAAGAAAGAGAAGAAAGAGAACTTTAAGTTGGTGGGTTTTGATGTTTTGTGCAATTAAAAAAAATGTATAATTTAATACAGTTGAAATGTTTACTAGTTCGATGCGCTGAAATGAAAGAAACATCTGACAAGGAACACTTGGATGATAGTGATATTATATCTGATCTCACAAACAATGTAAAGTATGTTTAGATAGGTGTAATAGCCAAGCGTTTTGATTTTAAATCCCATGGGTATCTTCCTTGACATACTTGTTTAATTATGCAAGAGAATGTGACAACAACAATACTGAATAATTAATGAGTCAGTCTAGAAGGTGCAGGTAGGCCTAGACAGAGCAAGTTTTGGGTGGTTTCAGCCCAGTTCCACCCATTTATGTTAATTTATTAATGTATGCAAATACCCTCAGTGTATATATTCAAATGAGGCACATATCATTTTCTTGATTTTATCTCAAAGTATTTCAAAGATAAATGTGTGTATATATATATATATATATATATATATATATATATATATATATATAAGTGCATTATCTGAAAAAAGTGACATTTTACAATAAATTGAATACCTGAAATCCCACCAAAATGCCTGAACTCCATTAATTATTTGTCCATGACAGTACAATGTTTTATGTTCTATAATCCAGTCAATATCTGATTGATTTAAAAAATCATAAAGTTAGGAGTATCTAAATTGTACACTGTTTTTTAAAAGCTTTTTATACATTTCGATGACCGTTGCTAAGCATATTGACAAATGAGTCACACCTCTATGATGGTTTGGAATGTTGTCATTAATAAGGACATTTTAGTCTCGTTTGGCAAATGAACATGGAACTCGCGCGCGCGTACACACACACACACACACACACACACACAGACAGTGTTGTCCCTGCAGAGAATTTAATCGAAGCAATCACAATCTATTTTATGCTGTAAATTGTGAAACTCAAACACTATCTACGTATTGATGGAAAACCACTGTCTGCGTTATGCCTAACCACTGTATTCATCCCAGCGCATCACGATGAGATATAGAAATGCATTATATTACAATACATTACGCTTCAGAACAATATCCTGTCTTTGATGACAATTAAAATGGCATATAACATGGAATAGAGAGAAGGAACGAGACGTGGCTATGGAATCCAATATTGAATCTAGCTACACATCATATCAAAGATTCTGCCAGCTTTTTAAAAGAAACAAGATGTCATTTGCTTTGCAAAAGGCCTGAGTTATTTGGTATTGTCCCCAAGATACAGTATTACATAGTGAATAAGCACTTGTTGTGTGAATGGTGTGATGTCTTCACATGTCATTTTGGAGTAAATGAATACGTATTGATGTGTGTGACAATTTTCTCTTTTCTGTCTACAGCCATGTGCCAACGGAGGACGTTGTGTCTTGAACAACGCTAGCAGTTCCACCTGTGTCTGTGCACCTGGATGGGCAGGACGTAACTGCCGCTTAAACATCAACGATTGTGTTCAGCACTGGTGTCAAAACGGGGCCACTTGTGTAGATGAGATTGATGGCTACAGGTGAGTGCCTAAGGCAAGGTCTCAAATACACTATTCAGTGTTTCCCCTATATTCATTTAGCGGCATTCCAAATAATATTATATAAAAAGAATTGTGAAATGGGTTGGTGAAACATTTTCAGTGTAAAACTTTAAAGACTAAAACCAGATATAAAGTATGTAGAAAAGAAAATGGAGCAATATATTTTTTAAATAAGATCATCTTTGACAACTAATCGAAATAAAAACTAGACAGGTAGAATCTGAAATTCCAAAATGTCATGGCCCATTGATTTTGTTCTAATGTTCATATGGCATACGAACACGGCATTAACCATGGTAAATGATGTAGAATTAAAAACTGTAACCCGCCCCCTTAACATTAAATGTTAAGCCTTCTAAGGCTAAGTGTGTGCTGTTGTATGTGTTTATTAGTAAAACGTTAAGTCCCCTATTTAGGGGACTTTGACCGGTCCTGGACCGGTTCCGACCGACGATTCTGTGTACAGAGCGCTGTGTGAATTGTGCAACATCAACAACATTCCACATTTTGTTGTGTTACAGCCTGAATTGAAAATGGATTAAAAAATGTTTTATCTGTCTACACACAATACACCATAATGACAAAGTGAAAACATGTTTTTATTTTATTTTAGCAAATATATTGAAAGTAAATTATTGCTTTGCACTCCGTGAAAGCTCTGGTTGTCCCGCTTCACATGCCATGCTCCGCTGTCATCTGAGATGCAGGATGTGATATCTGACACCTTATATATAGATATTTCAACAAATTTGTAACACAGCAAAATGTGGAATCAGTCAAGGGGTATGAATACTTTCTGAAGGCACTGTAACTGGTTTTAAGTATTGTCTATGTGTAGCCTGAGGTAGTCTACTGATTAAGGCTGCTACCTTCAGAGAACACACATACTGTGTCGGTGTGTGTTCAAGTCTGTCACAGGCCATTCATTCTGGCACTAAACCTCTCTCCCATCTTCCCTGTCTTTCTCTCTGTCCTCTATCCAATAAAAATATACGCTATGTGTAAGGCAGTCGCTGCTCCGATGGTTAACTCAACAATTGTGTTATACAGAATAGAAAAAGGTATTGGAAACTCCATTAACAATTGCTGGTTTGCAATTCCCTCTAGGATGCTAGAATGTTCTGGCCTACCTGGTTAAATTAAGGTGAATAAAAAAAATTAAGATCCATTTAGAAATTCTCTTAGATGTTTTGGTAACAATTCACTTAAAGGAGACAGCTATAATGCATCACAAGGCACTCTTAATGCATCTTAAGACTTGTCAGAAAGTATCTGTGAACTGTGTCTGTTAATATCATCTTATAATGGGATGTCTTTGTCACCAGCTGCCTTTGTCCCAGAGGATACAGCGGTAGCTACTGTGAGATGGACGTTGATAACTGTATTGGACACCACTGCTCTGAGCACGGCGTATGTCTAGACCAACAATACAACTATACTTGTCGCTGTGAGCTCGGCTTCCAGGGGAGCTACTGTGAGCGGGAGACGGACGAGTGTAAGAGTTCCCCATGTGTCAATGGTGCCACCTGTGAGGATGTCATCGGAGGCTATCAATGCCACTGCCCCCCGGGGTTTGAAGGTAGGCCTCCAGTATGTTACCAAACTTGTGATAACATAAAACAATTGATTTCAGGTCAACACACCAACGCACCGACTAACTATTGCACTGTTGGAGTTAGGAACACAAGCATTTCGCTACAAGCGCAATAACATCTGCCAAATATGTGTATGTGACCAATAAAATGTGATTAGATTTGATTTATAGAATAAAGAATGTGCGGCAGGGTTTTTCTTAGTTCAGTGTTGTTAATATTTGTCATCCTTTATCGTGGTGCTTTGAAATCGTTAAATGAATACCTCAACCAAATTACAAATGAACACATTTTGTTCCCTTACCTTGAAAAACAGAACATGATAACCGAAAAGAGAACATGGTATAGAAGCTTGAAAATATCCCATATGTACAGATGACTTCACTGAACAAAAATAATAAAGATCCCAGAAATTGTCGATACGCACAACAAGCTTATTTCTCTAAAATGTGGTGCACAAATTTGTTTACATCCCTGTTAGTGAGCATTTCTCCTTTGCCAAGATAATCCATCTGACAGGTGTGGCATATCAAGAAGCTGATTGAACAGCATGATCATTACACTGGTGCACCTTGTGCTGGGGACAACTAAAGGTCACTCTAAATATGCAGGTTTTTAACACAACACAATGCCACAGATGTCTCAAGTTTTGAGGGAGAGTGCAATTGGCATGCTGACTGCAGGAATGTCCACCAGAGTTGTTGCCAGAGAATTTCATGTTAATTTCTCTATCATAAGCCACCTCCAACGTCATTTTAGAGAATTTGGCAGTACGTCCAACCGGCCTCACAACCGCAGACCACGTGTAACCACGCCACCCCAGGGCCTCCACATCCGGCTTCTTAACCTGTGGGATCGTCTGAGACCAGCCACCCGGACAGCTGATGAAACTGTGGAGTATTTCTGTCTGTAATAAAGCCCTTTTGTGAGGAGAAACTCATTCTGATTGGCTGGGCCTGGCTCCCCAGTGGGTGGGCCTATGCCCTCCCAGGCCAACCCATGGCTGCAGTCATGTGAAATCCATACATTAGGACCAAATTAATTCCTTATATGAACTGTAACTCAGTAAAATCGTTGAAGTTGTTGCATGTTGCGTTTATATTTTTGTTCAGTATATATTGGCACCCTTGCAATGGAGCAGAATGCTCTGTTTTCTGTTTATAATGAATGGTCAGCCTGAGCAGTCTGCAGGCTGAGGGACATTAGGTGTTCGTGCCGTACAACCATTGATTTACAATACAGCACTTGGCAGAGCTCTGTGTTCCCTAGTACCCCCGTGGGAGTGTACACAATGCCATAAAGGTCCCTGAAGACAAGCTAAATTGGGGCCACAATTCTATCAAGTTGTGTGTGTGTGTGTGTGTGTGTGTGTGTGTGTGTGTGTGTGTGTGTGTGTGTGTGTGTGTAGAGTGTAAGTAATATAAACTCAGCAAAAAAAGAAACATCCCTTTTTCAGGACCCTGTCTTTCAAAGATAATTCGTAAAAATCCAAATAACTTCACAGATCTTCATTGTAAAGGGTTTAAACACTTTCCCATGCTTGTTCAATGAACCATAAACAATTAATGAACATGCACCTGTGGAACGGTCGTTAAGACACTAAAAGCTTACAGACGGTTGGCAATTAAGTTCACAGTTATGAAAACTTAGGACACTAAAGAGGCTTTTCTACTGACTCTGAAAAACACCAAAGGAAAGATGCCCAGGGTCCCTGCTCATCTGCGTGAACATGCCTTAGGCATGCTGCAAGGAGGCATGAGGACTGCAGATGTGGCCAGAGCAATAAATTGCAATGTCAGTACTGTGAGACGCCTAAGACAGCGCTACAGGGAGACAGGACGGACAGCTGATCATCCTCGCAGTGGCAGACCATATGTAACAACACCTGCATAGGATCGGTATATCCGAACATCACACCTGCGGGACATGTACAGGATGGCAACAACTGCCCGAGCTACACCAGGAACGCACAATCCATCCATCGGTGCTCAGACTGTCCGCAATAGGCTGAGAGAGGCTGGAAGGTGGGCTTGTAGGCCTGTTGTAAGGCAGGTCCTCACCAGACATCACCGGCAACAACGTCGCCTATGGGCACAAACCCACCGTCGCTGGACCAGACAGGACTGGCAAAAAGTGCTCTTCACTGAGGAGTTGCGGTTTTGTCTCACCAGGGGTGATGGTCGGATTCGTGTTTATCATCGAAGGAATGAGCGTTACACCGAGGCCTGTACTCTGGAGCGGGATCAATTTGGTCCCATAGCATCATCGGACTGAGCATGTTGTCATTGCAGGCAATCTCAATGCTGTGTGTTACAGGGAAGACATCCTCCTCCCTCATGTGGTACCCTTCCGGCAGGCTCATCCTGACATGACCCTCCAGCATGACAATGCCACCAGCCATACTGCTCATTCTGTGCGTGATTTCCTGCAAGACAGGAATGGCAGTGTTCTGCAATGGCCAGCGAAGATCCTGGATCTCAATCCCATTGAGCACGTCTGGGACCTTCCCGGACATTCCCCCCAGAAATGTCCGGGGACTTGCAGGTGCCTTGGTGGAAGAGTGGGGTAACATCTCACAGCAAGAACTGGCAAATCTGGTGCAGTCCATGAGGAGGAGATGCACTGTAGTACTTAATGCAGCTGGTGGCCACACCAGATACTGACTGTTACTTTTGATTTGGACACCCCCTTTGTTCAGGGACACATTATTCAATTTCTGTTAGTCACATGTCTGTGGAACTTGTTCAGTTTATGTCTCAGTTGTTGAATCTTGTTATGTTCATACAAATATTTACATGTTAAGTTTGCTGAAAATTAACGCAGTTGACAGTGAGAGGACGTTTCTTTTTTTTTGCTGAGTTTAGTACTTATTCTGCTGTAGTACAATGTTGCTTTATATAATGTGATCATATGTTACAACATTATATGATTGTGACGGTGTCAATAAGCATTACTGATGTTCCTTTCTTTACTTGGGAAGCATTTTTATCATATAGAAAGTCACTTTGTTGTACGGACATCACATTATACTGGTGCTGGTATTACCATTTGCCCAGAACATGATCATATCAAGTACAATACACTGTAGAGTGAACAGACAATAGAAGGTATTTACATTATAACACATCAACAATAAGCTTAGAAAAGTACACCAAGCCAACTGAAATGTGCACAGAGCATCCACAGAACGTACAGCACAAGGTATATGTACAGAATGTAATCTGTTGTGTTTCCAGGGAGATGGTGCTCAGAGAATGTTAATGACTGCTGGTCAAGGCCTTGTTTGAATGGAGGTTCCTGTATGGATCTGCTGAATGGATACATCTGCCACTGTCCTTTTGGTGAGTACTCTACTGACTAGCATAGCACCATGGAAATCACTGACCTTTTGGTGAGTACTCTACTGACTAGCATAGCACCATGGAAGTCACTGTCCTTTTGGTGAGTACTCTACTGACAAGCATGGCACCATGGAAGTCACTGTCCTTTTGGTGAGTACTCTACTAACTAGCATAGCAGCATGGAAATCACTGTCCTTTTGGTGAGTACTCTACTGACTAGCAGCATAGAAATCATGCAGCATGCCTTATACAGTACAGTGCCTTCAGAAAGTATTCATACCATTATTTCACATTTTGTTGTGTTACAGCCTGCATTTTTTCTCACCCATCTACACACAATACCCCATAATGATAAAGTGAAAACATGTTTTAAAAATGTTAGCACATTTTTTGAAAAAAAAAAAAAATTCTCACCTTTTTTCACCTTTTTTTCACCAAATGAAATAAGGAAATATCTAATTTACATAAGTATTCACACCCCAGTCAATACATGTTAGGATCACCTGGCAGTGATTTTAGCTGGGAGTCTTTATTTCAAAAAACAGATAAAGCAACACCTCACCACACAATGCCTCTCCCTTATTGACCTAGATAGTTTGTGTGTATGTATTGATATGTAGGCTACGTGTGCCTTTACATTTACATTTTTATGTAGTTCTATCCTTGAGCGCTTGTCTATTAATGTTCTGTATTATGTCATGTTTTGTGTGGACCCCAGGAAGAGTAGCTGCTGCTGTCACGCCCTGACCTTAGAGATCCCTTTAATTCTCTATTTGGTTAGGTCAGGGTGTGACTAGGGTGGGCAATCTATGTTTTCTATTTTTTTGTTGGCCGGGTATGGTTCTCAATCAGAGGCAGCTGTCTATCGTTGTCTCTGATTGGGGATCATATTTAGGCAGCCTTTTTCCACCTTTAGTTTGTGGGATCTTGTTTTTGGTACTGTGCTGTGTAGCTCTACTGAACATTACGTTTAGTTTGTATTTGTTTTTGTTTTCGGTGTTCATTTTAGTAAATTAAAATGTACGCCTACCACGCTGCACCTTGGTCCGATCCTTCCAACAATGAGCGTAACAGCTGCTTTCGCAACAGCAAATGCGGCTCATAATAAAATACCAAAAATGTCAAAAAACATAATTCCACTTATGGGGTATTTAGGCCAATTACAAAAGTCTACATTTTATAAATTTTGAATTCAGGCTGTAACGCAACAAAATGTGGATAAAGTCCAGGGATGTGAATACTTTCTGAAGGCACTGTAGCTACAGGGCATTCGGAAACTATTCAGACCCCTTCCATTTTTCCACATTTTGTTACATTACAGCCTTATTCTAAAATGGATTAAAAAATAAATGAATAAAAACAGAAATACCTTATTTACGTAAGTATTCAGACCCTTTGCTATGAGACTCGAAATTAAGCTCAGGTGCATCCTGTTTTCATTGATGTTTCTACAACTTGATTGGAGTCCACCTGTGGTAAATTCAATTGATTGGATGTGATTTGGAAAGGCACACACCTGTCTATATAAGGTCCCACTGTTGACAGTGCATGTCAGAGCAAAAACCAAGCCATGAGGTCGAAGGAATTGTCCGTAGAGCTCTGAGACAGGATCGTGTTGAGGCACAGATCTGGGGAAGGGTACCAAAACATTTCTGTAGCATTGAAGGTCCCTAAGGACACATTGGCCGCCATCATTCTTAAATGGAAGAAGTTTGGAACCACCAAGACTCTTGCTAGATCTGGACACTTTGCCAAACTGAGAAATCAGGGGAAAAGGGCCTTGGTCAGGGATGTGACCAAGAACCCAATGGTCACTATGACAGAGCTCCAGAGTTCCTCTGGGGAGATGAAAGAACCTTCCAGAAGGTCAACCATTTCTGCAGCACTCCGCTAATCAGGCCTTTATGGTAGAGTGGTCAGACGGAAGCCACTCCTCAGTAAAATGCACGACAGCCTGCTTGGAGTTTGCCAAAATGCACCTCAAGGACTCTGACTATGAGATGAAGCCAAAATTGAACTCTTTGGCCTGAATGCCATACGTCATGTCAGGAGGAAACCTGGCACCATTCCTATGGTGAAGCATGGTGGTGGCAGCATCATGCTGTGGGGTATGTTTTTCAGCGGCAGGGACTGGGAGACTAGTCAGGATCGAGGGAAAGAGAAACGGAGCAAAGTACAGAGAGATCCTTAAAAACCTGCTACAGAGCGCTCAAGACCTCAGAAGGTTCACCTTCCAACAGGACAACGACCCTAAGCACACAGCCAAGACAACGTAGTGAATGTTCTTGAGTGGCCCCATCATACCCAAGAAGAATTGAGGCTGTAATCGCTGCCAAATGTGCTTCAACAAAGTACTGAGTGATGGGTCTGAATACCTACATAAATAGATCATTTCAGTTTTTTAAAAAATTACATTTGCAAAAACCTGTTTTTGCTTAGTCATTATGGGGTATTGTGTGTAGATTGATAAGGGGGAATAAACAATTGTATCAATTTTAGAATAAGGCTGAAACGTAATAAAGTGTGGAAAAAGTCAAGGGGTCTGAATACTTTCCGAATGCACTGTGTATGTTACAATGAAACATTTGGCCAATAAATGCATACAGATCCTATAATTGAATATCATCTATTCTATAATTGAATGAATTATAGGATCTTTATGATGACATGAATGTTGGAAGTAGTTGGTATGTTTAGTGGTATAGAAATCATGCCGCGTTTACAGTTTCACTCTGATATTATTGGTATCCTTGCATCCTTACAGTGGAGTGAATATACAATAGAATGGTCACTTTCTGTTTAAATAATGGTTACAAACAATGTTTAACAATGACCCAATACATTTCCCAGATGTACATTATTGACCCTAATATGATAAACACCAACAGACCATGTTGTTAGTATACCATTTCTACATGCATTGCACCTGTAAGAAGATCATTCAATTTAGCCCAATGTGCAGTACCCTCAGCCCCCGAAAACATATATCACTAATCTCCTAATGTTATTGCGTGACCATAAAACACGGAAGTGAAATACATCATCGTAAATTTTCAGTTGAAAATGTACGAAACAAACTTCTCTGTCATTTAGTGACAGTTGAAGTGGAGGGGAAGCAGACCCCCAGTAAAACAGTAAAACATGCATTATTGCTCAGATTTCTACGGCAGATTCAGAGACTAAGGTGTGTTTTAATCTGGTTTGTGTTTTCCGGGAATTGAATTAGATAAGTGACTTGCGATGTTTACTTCATAGATGGAACAAATGTAAGAGAAAAAGGGTGTCTGCGAGGTTAACCCAATTTTCCCAACCATGCTTCCGATGTCTATCTCCTTCAGCATCTCTATTGTAAAATGTAAAAAAACATGGATATACTTATATTTTTATGGGATTTCAGGGAACAAGGACAAATTGACGTTTTGGTTCTGGTCTATTTTCTTAACAAGAACACTATAGACTATAAATAAAATTTGTGTGTGTGTGGTATGCTTTTCCAAAATAGTTCAGGCGTTTCTTTATCATTTAAATTGAGGGAGTTTGAGGGACTAGAATGAATGGTGGCTGGTGTTGGAGATTAAAAAATATATATATATCTACAGAGTTCAAAAGGTACTCATGCTCAAACCATAAAAATGTTTAAACCAAGGAGGCTGAGAATATGCTGCATTGAATTCATGCTTGAAAGAATACAAAAGGTGAAAGTACTCAACAAAACAAGCCCACATTTCAATTTCTACGCCTTCATCCATGCTTTACAAACCATTTCAACTTCTACACCTTCATCCATGCTTCACAAACCGTTTCAGCATCTATGCCTTCATCAATGCTTTATAAACCGTTTCAGCTTCTACACCTTCATCCATGCTTTACAAACCGTTTCAGCATCTACGCCTTCATCCAAGCTTTACAAACCGTTCATCCATGCTTTACAAACCGTTTCAGCATCTACGCCTTCATCCAAGCTTTACAAACCGTTTCAGCTTCTACACCTTCATCCATGCTTTACAAACCGTTTCAGCATCTACGCCTTCATCCAAGCTTTACAAACCGTTTCAGCTTCTACACCTTCATCCATGCTTTACAAACTCTTTCGGCATCTACGCCTTCATCAATGCTTCACAAACTGTTTCACCTTCTACACCTTCATCCATGCTTTACAGACCAATTAAATACACACATACTTAAGAAGACACACCTGTGCATCACAGATGCACGGCAACAAGTTCTTTATAATGTACATGCCTCATGCTGCAATAATGTAGTCATTTTCAGAAAGGCGTTTACATTTTACAAGCCTCAGTAGAAAACAATCATATGAAATTTAACCAACAGATGAGAGCAGCGATAATGTCTTGGTGTTTTTAATGGTCAACAGAATAAGAAAGCCAAACAGACCTGAGGTACACTAATGTAATGTTATTTTGATGTACGGCATGATGGCCCCATTTGCAATTTGAATAGATGTTTGAGTTTGAGTTTATTTTATTTTTACAGGGACAGTGCACATTAATCAACGTTTCAGTAAAAGTGCCGGTTTTAGCCAGCCGGCTAATTTTCAACCGCAGTCCCTGGGCAGGTTAATAAAAACAATTACAATATAGACAATCATAGAACAGTGAGCACATGCAGAGTAACATAGGACAAGCAAGACATAGCATACAGACAGAGCAACATTGGACAAGCAAGATGTAGCATACAGACAGAGCAACATAGAACAAAAAGCAACAAGACAAAATCCATAAAAACAAAGTGTTTCCACACCTCACAAGCTACAGACAACAGACAACATGGAAAGCGGCAATACACAGCTAGGGATTATGTTCACAAATCTGATTGACCTTTAGCCATGTCTTCATGCATTTTGTGAAAGTGTGATATGTGGTGCAGTTATGTGTGTCTGATGGCAGTGTATTCCAGACATGGGACGCTCTCACAGAGAAAGCGGATTTACTAAAGGTGCTTTTCCTTAAGGGAACTATACAGTCACCTCTCATGGCAGACCTTGTGGATCTGCTGCCATATGTTTGGATTTTCTGTTTAACAAAAGTAATGAGTGGAGGGGGAGCTAGGCCATTTAGGATCTTGAATACAAGACATGCGTCGGTGTATTGCACCAGATTTTCCCAACTCAGGAGCTCATGCTTTCTGAGGATGTAACAGTGATGATGGCTATTGGGCTTCCTATCGAGCACTTTGAGAGCCTGTTTGTAGACAGACTGAATAGGTTTTAATGTTGTATAGCAAGCTTGGGTCCAACTAGTCAAGCAGTATGTTAAGTGGGGGAGTATCATCGATTTGAAGTACAGTCTTGCTACCTCTGTGGTCAAACAATTTCGTATAAATCGGAAATTAGCTAGGTTGAATTTGGTTATTTGAATTACCTTTTTCACATGCTTTTTAAAAGAGAGGTTGGAATCAAGTATGATTCCAAGGTACTTAAAATCAGATACCACCTGGAGCTTCTCCCCTGACACATAGACATCTGGCTCAGTAGCATCTGTTGCCTTCTTTGTGAAGAACATGCAAACAGTTTTTTTCACATTGAGATGCAAACACGAGTCACTGAGCCACTTTGTAACCTGGACCATTACAGTAGTGAGTTCTTGTGCAGCTTGTTGTTTGCTCTTTGCATGCACATATATCACTGTATCATCTGCATACATTTGAACTTCAGACCCAGTGCAGACGGAAGGCAGATCATTAATGTACAGGCTGAACAAGAGGGGCCCCAGTATTGACCCTTGGGGCACGCCCACATCATAGCTAAGAGTGGGCGACAGCTCATTGCTCACTCTGACGCACTGAGTTCTGCCTTCAAGGTATGATTTCATCCATCTCAAGGCATCGGGGGAAAAGTTGAACTTTGTGATGAGAATCTCATGGTTAACAGTATCGAAAGCCTTCCTTAGGTCCAGAAACACAGCCCCAACAACGCCCCCTTTGTCCATCTTGGACTTCACATTTTCCAGAAGAAAGCAGTTGGCCGTTTCTGTGGAGTGTTTCGCTCTGAAGCCAAACTGCATGGAGTGTAATGTGAAGGGGCTGTTGTTGAGGTGGGAAATCAGTTGTTCTGCTACACACTTTTCAACAACCTTCGACACTACAGGTAGTATACTAATGGGCCTATAGTTACTCACGTCAGCAGGGTCGCCCGATTTAAAGATGGCCGTTATTATGGCTGACTTCCATACCCTTGGAAACACCCCCAGACCAATAGATGTGTTGGTGACCTTAGTAATGGGGCCAATGAGTGACTCTTTGTAGTTTTTAAGAAAGGTAGAGTCCAGCCCAAACACATCTTTGGATTTAGAGTTCTTTAGTGAGCTAATCACCTTGTTCACCTTTGACTCAGAAACTTCCCTTATGATGAAGACAGGTTGAGCGTCATTCACTAGCACTGAGCCCAATAAACCAGTGGAGGGGTTCTGTGTCAGTACCTTGACAGAGTCAATAAAGTAGGAATTGAAGGCTATTGCTATTTCGACTGCATCCTGTGTTAGATTGTTATTCACCATGATTTCTAGTCTTTTTGCAGTGTTACTATGGTCTTTCCCTGTTAACTTTTTTAGATTCTCCCAGATCAATTTTGAATTTCCCTTTGCCTCACCAATTATGTTAATAAAAAAGTTTGCCTTGGCCTGTCTGATTTCTTTGACCATCTTCCACTGCATCTATGTTGTCTTTTGAATATTGCATGGCATGCTGTTTTACTACTGCTGGTCAGCTGGTGGTGGCTCTTATTCTACAGTTATAATATAATAATGTGTTTATTCCCTATCTAGTGCAATACTTTTGACTAGGGCCAATAGGAAATAGGGTGTCATTTTGGACACAGCCCTTGTCATGTAGGGAAGCAGGCCTTGTCATGTAGAGACGCAGGCCTTGTCGTGTAGGGACGCAGGCCTTGTCGTGTAGGGACGCAGGCCTTGTCGTGTAGGACGCAGGCCTTGTCGTGTAGGACGCAGGCCTTGTCGTGTAGGGACGCAGGCCTTGTCGTGTAGGGACGCAGGCCTTGTCGTGTAGGGACGCAGGCCTTGTCGTGTAGGGACGCAGGCCTTGTCGTGCAGGGACGCAGGCCTTGTCGTGCAGGGACGCAGGCCTTGTCGTGCAGGGACACTTGTTGACATTGTTTTCCTTTCCACATAAAATAATATGTTTAGATTTACTGCATTTCTGACATACGATTTCTGATGTCTGAGTGGCTTGATCAACACTGTACTGGAGTCTAATTTATAACAATCATAGATTTATTTAATGTATTGAATTAAGTTATTTATTTAATTCTGTAAGCACAATATAATGTTTCGTGAATGATATTGCCACTACAAAGGTTAAGAATTCATGTTTTGTGAACGCATTGCCGCTACAGAGGTTAATAATGAATATACCCACAACGGTGGTTCGTCCCAAATGGCACTCTACTCCCTACAGTATATAGTGCATTACTTTTGACCAAGTAGTGGACTACACAATGAATAGGGTGCCATTTGAGATCAGATAATGTGTTCCAGGCATATTGATCATTAAACTCATACTGGTAATGCAGTGATATTTGTCTTGATTTTTGCAAATAGACAGCCGTCTGTTTCTTTACAGGGGAATTTTAATCATGGAAATTCCTTTCAATTTATCCCTTTTTATATTTCATTAATATATCAGCGTCATGCAATATTGTTGTTGTCATTTCTCATGTTATAGTGATCTGAGGTGGTTATCTGAGGCATTGGATGAGTCCCAAATGGCACCCTATTCCCTATATAGTACACTACCTTTGAAATATAGTGCTATAGTGCCTCCCTAATCCAGGGAACTGATACATAGACATGGGTTCAAGTACTGTTTGAAGCCTTTCAAATACGTTGAGTGTTTGTAGTATAGTCTACCTGGAGTAGTTTCAGGTGGACGGGGTTTGCACTTTCTGTACTTTTCTTTTGATTCCATCACAACAGGCAAGCTTAGTCAATCACAGTTTTAAGTATTTAGGATGATTTAAAATAGTATTTGAACCCAGGCCTGCTGATACAAGCTTCTACTGCTGTACTGTGACAGTGTGGTGAATGTGTACGGAACCTTGCACTTCATTATTTGTCAAATGAGATTCGACAAAGCACATACAGCAGAAAAGCTTAAAAATGCTTTTTGCTGGTCTCGGGTGGTTTGCTGGTTGATGTTGCTTAGAGTCATTTTTCTCTACCTGTTCATCCTGGCAGGATATCTGCATAAATGTGGCATATCATTGTTCCTCCTCCATTTGTATAAAGAACAAACTTTCTGAGTTTCTCTGATAGCCGCTTTAGGATTCCTCAGTTTCAATACACATGTTGATTATTGTAGAGGGGTGCTAAGAGAGTTCAGGTTCAGGAGATTATTGTAGAGGGGTGCTAAGAGAGTTCAGGTTCAGGAGATTATTGTAGAGGGGTGCTAAGAGTTCAGGTTCAGGAGGTTATTGTAGAGGGGTGCTAAGAGTTCAGGTTCAGGAGGTTATTGTAGAGGGGTGCTAAGAGTTCAGGTTCAGGAGGTTATTGTAGAGGGGTGCTAAGAGAGTTCAGGTTCAGGAGGTTATTGTAGAGGGGTGCTAAGAGAGTTCAGGTTCAGGAGGTTATTGTAGAGGGGTGCTAAGAGAGTTCAGGTTCAGGAGGTTATTGTAGAGGGGTGCTAAGAGTTCAGGTTCAGGGGTGCTAATTTGTAGAGAGGCCTAATTTGATACTCAAATGAGATGCAATAATATGTTCATTTTGTTTACACAAATGAGTGAATGAATGACATTTTATTTTTGTGTCAAACCGGAGTTGGTGCCTTACGGAATTAATTGACAGATAAACAAACAATACAATGATTCAGTGATACAATAATAATAAAAAAAATGTATTACAGTTTTCCGTACATATGGTTTAAACAATTCAGAGGAAATGTCATGTTATTCACAGTGGCACTTTCTCCTTCAGTCCTTTATCCCTCCCGACTGCACCTGCTGCCTCGACCTCTGAATGCTCAGCTATGAAAAGCCAACTGACGGACTGACTGTTGCATCCTCTACAACCACTGTAATTATTATCTGACCCTGCTGGTCATCCATAAACGTTTGAACATCTTGAAGAACGATCAAGCCTTAATGGCTATGTACTCTTTTAGAATCTCCACCGGCACAGCCAGAAGAGAACTGGCCACCCCTCTGAGCCTGGTTCCTAATGCTGAGAGATTATTGCTTTTTGAGGCCGTTTCGGTTCGATTTTTTTTTTTAAGTGTCACGGATTTTGGTTAAAACAACTTACATTAATTTTAAAAGCATTGTGGGTTGAATGCTGTATCGACACAGAATAAAATAATCAATACAAGTCCCATGATGGTAGTGACTTTCCATTGCTGCTTATCACTTATTAACCATCCTTTTATTTGATGTCTTTATTATTATTTATTTCATTCCAAATCATCATCAGATCTCTATAGAGCTGCTATCTGACAAAATCACTATTTTAGTAGTTCTTCAAAGTAAATAAGGCATATTTTTAAGAATGCGGAACACCAACTATC
Organism: Salmo trutta; assembly: GCF_901001165.1. NCBI lineage: Eukaryota > Metazoa > Chordata > Actinopteri > Salmoniformes > Salmonidae > Salmo > Salmo trutta. Next base: position 4,976,518 of record NC_042974.1, on the reverse strand, counting down.
AATCACTTAGATCATGTATTTTCAGGCTTGTGAAGCAACCGCTTTCTGTCCCTCTCGATCGCGGGTTCTCTCTTATCTCCGTCTCCGTTTCTAGCTCTGATTCATCTCTACAGAAACTGCACATCGAGCTCACAGAAAAAACACAACATTGAATTTTAACTAGTTGTTTAAAAAACGAAAAATAACCGACGGTTAATCACTCAGCACTATTGATTCCTCTCTAGGTTTCTTCCAAGGTTGCTGCCTTTCTAAGGAGTTTTTCCTAGCCACCGTGCCTCTACAACTACATTGCTTGCTCTATGGGGTTTTAGGCTGGGTATCTGTATAGCACTTTGTGACATCTGCTGATGTAAAAAGGGCTTTAAAAATAAATATGATTGATTGGTTGAAAGATTGAATGGGTTATAAAACATATGATTACGATGAAGCATTATCTCTTTAGTAGATCTTGGTGTTACTTGCTGTTTTCTCTACAGTCTACAGTAGTGTAATGGAGGCTGTGGGCTGTATTCTCTACAGTAGTCTAATGGTGGCTGTGGGCTGTATTCTCTACAGTAGTCTAATGGTAGCTGTGGGCTGTGTTCTCTACAGTAGTCTAATGGTAACTGTGGGCTGTATTCTCTACAGTAGTCTAATGGTAGCTGTGGGCTGTATTCTCTACAGTAGTCTAATGGTAGCTGTGGGCTGTGTTCTCTACAGTAGTCTAATGGTAACTGTGGGCTGTATTCTCTACAGTAGTCTAGTGGTGGCTGTATTCTCTACAGTAGTCTAATGGTAGCTGTGGGCTGTGTTCTCTACAGTAGTCTAATGGTAGCTGTGGGCTGTGTTCTCTACAGTAGTCTAATGGTAACTGTGGGCTGTATTCTCTACAGTAGTCTAGTGGTGGCTGTATTCTCTACAGTAGTCTAATGGTAGCTGTGGGCTGTGTTCTCTACAGTAGTCTAATGGTAACTGTGGGCTGTATTCTCTACAGTAGTCTAGTGGTGGCTGTATTCTCTACAGTAGTCTAATGGGAACTGTGGGCTGTATTCTCTACAGTAGTCTAGTGGTGGCTGTATTCTCTACAGTAGTCTAATGGTAAATGTGGGCTGTATTCTCTACAGTAGTCTAATGGTAGCTGTGGGCTGTATTCTCTACAGTAGTCTAATGGTGGCTGTATTCTCTACAGTAGTCTAATGGTAAATGTGGGCTGTATTCTCTACAGTAGTCTAATGGTGGCTGTGGGCTGTATTCTCTACAGTAGTCTAATGGTAACTGTGGGCTGTATTCTCTACAGTAGTCTAATGGTAACTGTGGGCTGTATTCTCTACAGTAGTCTAGTGGTGGCTGTATTCTCTACAGTAGTCTAATGGTAACTGTGGGCTGTATTCTCTACAGTAGTCTAATGGTGGCTGTATTCTCTACAGTAGTCTAATGGTAGCTGTGGGCTGTATTCTCTACAGTAGTCTAATGGTAACTGTGGGCTGTATTCTCTACAGTAGTCTAATGGTGGCTGTGGGCTGTATTCTCTACAGTAGTCTAATGTTAACTGTGGGCTGTATTCTCTACAGTAGTCTAATGGTAACTGTGGGCTGTGTTCTCTACAGTAGTCTAGTGGTGGCTGTATTCTCTACAGTAGTCTAATGGTAACTGTGGGCTGTATTCTCTACAGTAGTCTAATGGTAACTGTATTCTCTATAGTAGGCTAATGGTAACTGTGGGCTGTATTCTCTACAGTAGTCTAGTGGTGGCTGTATTCTCTACAGTAGTCTAATGGTAGCTGTGGGCTGTATTCTCTACAGTAGTCTAATAGTGGCTGTATTCTCTACAGTAGTCTAATGGTAGCTGTGGGCTGTATTCTCTACAGTAGTCTAATGGTAGCTGTGGGCTGTATTCTCTACAGTAGTCTAGTGGAGGCTGTATTCTCTACAGTAGTCTAATGGTAACTGTGGGCTGTATTCTCTACAGTAGTCTAATGGTGGCTGTATTCTCTACAGTAGTCTAATGGTGGCTGTATTCTCTACAGTAGTCTAATGGTGGCTGTGGGCTGTATTCTCTACAGTAGTCTAATGGAGGCTGTGGGCTGTATTCTCTACAGTAGTCTAATGGTGGCTGTGGGCTGTATTCTCTACAGTAGTCTAATGGTGGCTGTGGGCTGTATTCTCTACAGTAGTCTAATGGTAGCTGTGGGCTGTATTCTCTACAGTAGTCTAATGGTGGCTGTGGGCTGTATTCTCTACAGTAGTCTAATGGTAGCTGTGGGCTGTATTCTCTACAGTAGTCTAATGGTAGCTGTGGGCTGTATTCTCTACAGTAGTCTAATGTTGGCTGTGGGCTGTATTCTCTACAGTAGTCTAATGGTGGCTGTGGGCTGTATTCTCTACAGTAGTCTAATGGTGGCTGTGGGCTGTATTCTCTACAGTAGTCTAATGGTGGCTGTGGGCTGTATTCTCTACAGTAGTCTAATGGTGTCTGTATTCTCTACAGTAGTCTAATGGTGGCTGTGGGCTGTATTCTCTACAGTAGTCTAATGGTAACTGTGGGCTGTATTCTCTACAGTAGTCTAATGGTAACTGTGGGCTGTATTCTCTACAGTAGTCTTATGGTGGCTGTATTCTCTACAGTAGTCTAATGGTAACTGAACAGGGAGTAGGTAGTTCAATTTGGAGATGACAGCGGGCACTGTAAGTCTGCGTCCTAAATGCCAACCTATTCCCTATGTAAGTCACTACTTTTATCAGGGCCAGTAGGGGAACGCGTAGGGTTCTGGTCAAAAGTAGCACACTATATAGGGAAATAGGGTGCAATTTGAGACGCACCCTACGTGTGACATTCCTTCATGCAACATTAACCTCCAGGTGAATTGTACGCACAATTGGTTATTAAACACTTGTGAAATACTTTGTTGGAGGCAGTAGCTGTCCGTTAGCAACTCAGGGTAGTTGAACTGATGTGACATCCATTTGGCCTTGAATATAATGTCTCAGTTCCATTAGGTTATCCATGAAAAGGGTTTATAGTAAATCAATATGGCTGCTGCTTGTATGTCTCAAGTCCTGCTGGTTCTAGTGTTAATATTTCGACTCCACATCTCTTTTCGCTCAACAACGTAATTGTGTGTTGTTGTTTTTTACACAGACTCAACGCTTCAAAATGGTAAATCATACACTGCAATTGGAGGAAGAATGGAGAAAGTAATGAATCCTTGATAGTTAGTTGTGAACTGTCTTCTGCTGTCAATGTGCTGTCATGTAAACGTAGGTTAACCACTACTACACATGTTAAACAACAGTAAGTGTATCATTTACCTGTAGTTTGTAAAATGTTAACAATGATTTCATTATCTCCTCAGCAAAGTGTTACTAATAGACTCAATCTAATTCAAGCCAAACATTTGCAGCGGTGAGGTGACATTGTGAGATGTTGTTGACTTGATAGCTGCTACTATTGATTATTTAATGTCCAGAAAACACATTGGACCACCGTCTGTATCTTCTTCTTACTACAGTTGGCTCTTTCCATTTGTGATATGTTTTCCAATTAGACAGCATCTTTATCTCACAGAGCACCCATTTGGGAGCAGAGAGAGATTCTGCGTCCCAAATGGCTCCCTATTCCCTACACAGCGCACTTCTCACTACTCATTGCCTATAGGTCTCTGGTCAAATGTAGTGCACTACATAGGGAATATGGTGCCGTTTGGGATGCTCACATTGTAAATTAGGTCCATTCAGGCATTCATTAAGGTCATACTCTGTTCCATTATGAGCTGTGATATATTAGCCAGCCTTATTTACTGGCATTATTGACCAGGTATCAGTTACACGGCGGCTGGGTTTTTATTTAGAACAAAAAGTTATCGATGCGGCCCCAGCTGTCAATGACATGTAGGCGCGGCATCTGCTTCGGTAGACAAATGTGATATAGATCAGTAGGGAGAGAGACAGGATGGGTCTTTATGTCGATGCTTCACTCACTCTATTACTATACTGGGCAGCAGGTAGAGAAATCAATGACTCACGTCAATCTACTTCAGAAAGGATAAAACATTAAACAACCGTAAATGTGTTTTAAAATCATTTTGTGAGTTCCTAACTTAATAGTGGCTTGGCTTCCTCATGGAAAGGAAATTGCTCCACGTTTCAGAGTAGTACATTCTTCTTTACTTAATGGCTCCTCATAGCTTAACAAGGACATTTGAAGGGAATTGTCTCCAAGTAGAGCATGTGGTGCACAGTGTGTTCCATGTCATGTCCTTTACTGAGTTCATATTGCTAAGAGCTGTATTTTTTATTTCTTTTTTATTTCGATGTCTTTTATTGTCCGCTTGATGGAAGAAACTGTCTGATTTCTATGTGTGTATGTGTATTTGGGTGTTGCAGGGTTTCAAGGGGAAGATTGTTCTGTGGATATAGACCTCTGCTCACTAGGAATATGCCAAGAACGCACAGTGAACTGCACTGAGACTGGGAATGGACAGAACGTCACATGTATTTGTGAAAAAGGTAATTCCCCATGGTGACATGTTACCTTTCAAACACGACTGATTACAAATGTAGGATCTTAATTTGATCACCCTGTTGCAGGAGAACTTTCCTGCAATTCAGGACATTTAAAACTTGTATTGTGTTTGAGGTTTAAAAAGGCTTCTGTAGTTTGTAATTTCCACTTTGAAATTAGATTTTCCCTCACGAAAAATGTATCAACCCTTACAAAAACGTCCATTAATTATAATCCACATAATAATAATAATAATTCACATATCCTGTTGCTGCAGGATTATTTTCCTGCTGTAGCAAACTGTCTTAAATTAAGACCCTACATCTGTACAGTACATTTATGGAGTAAGTTGTTCATGTTCAAAAATGACATTTCAACTATTTTTAAGATTTGTTTAGAACAATTCATGACAGAAATGTTCAGTTTATTGAGGTGATATTGAGTACATATTAGATATTCATCAGGCTGTTTCCTGTCTCTCTCTTTTTCTAAACGAGGGAACATTAAGAATAGATTATCAAGAATAGATTTGGTTTTCAGGGGGGGATCTATTTCCATCTGCAATACACGACCAAAAGTGTATGGACACCTGCTCGTCGAACATCTCATTCCAAAATCATGGCCATTAATATGGAGTTGGTGCCCCCTTTGCTGCTATAACAGCCTCCACTCTTCTGGGAAGGTTTTCCACAAGATGTTGGAACATTGGTGTGGGGACTTGCATCCATTCAGCCACAAGAGCATTAGTGAGGTCGGAGACTAATATTGGGTAATTAGGACTGGCTCGCATTCGGCGTTCCAATTTATCCCATAGGTGTACAATGGGGTTGAGGACAGGGTTCTGTGCAGACCAGTCGAGCTCTTCCAGACCGATTTCAACAAACCATTTCTGTATGGACCTGGCTTTGTGCATGAGGGCATTGTCATGCTGAAACAGGAAAGGGCCTTCCCCAAACTGTTGCCACAAAGTTGGAAGCACAGAATTGTCTAGAAAGTCATTGTATGATGTAGCGTTAAGATTTCCCTTCATTGGAACTCAGGGGCCTAGCCCGAACCATGAAAAACAGCCCCAGACCATTATTCCTCCTCCACCAAACTTTACAGTTGTCACTATGCATTTTGGGAAGTAGCGTTCTCCTGGCATCCACCAAACCCAGATTAGTCCGTCGGACTGACAGATAGTGAAGCGTGGTTCATCACTCCAGAGAATGCTTTGCGACTGCTCCAGGGTCCAATGGTGGCGAGCTTTACACCACTCCAGCCAACGCTTGGTATTGCACATGGTGATCTTAGGCTTGTGAGCGGCTGCTCGGCCATGGAAACCCATTTCATGAAGCTCCCGACTAACAGTTCTTGTGCTGATGTTTCTTCCAGAGGCAATTTGGATATTGTATGAAGCCTTGAATGTTTAACTATGGGGTTAAAGTTCAACTTGCCTCATGATAGTGAAGCTTGTATCATAAAAATATGATAAAGACAAATATGGTAAAGACAATGAACAGTGATCGTGAAGTTACCTACAGACAGTGAACAGTGTTGTGAAGTTATGCAGGGTACAGACAGTGAACAGTGTTGTGAAGTTATACAGGCTACAGACAGTGAACAGTGTTGTGAAGTTATACAGGGTACAGACAGTGAACAGTGTTGTGAAGTTATACAGGGTACAGACAGTGAACAGTGTTGTGAAGTTATGCAGGGTACAGACAGTGAACAGTGGTGTGAAGTTATACAGGGTACAGACAGTGAACAGTGTTGTGAAGTTATACAGGGTACAGACAGTGAACAGTGGTGTGAAGTTATACAGGGTACAGACAGTGAACAGTGTTGTGAAGTTATACAGGGTACAGACAGTGAACAGTGTTGTGAAGTTATACAGGGTACAGACAGTGAACAGTGTTGTGAAGTTATGCAGGGTACAGACAGTGAAGTTATACAGGGTACAGACAGTGAACAGTGTTGTGAAGTTATACAGGGTACAGACAGTGAACAGTGGTGTGAAGTTATACAGGGTACAGACAGTGAACAGTGTTGTGAAGTTATACAGGGTACAGACAGTGAACAGTGTTGTGAAGTTATACAGGCTACAGACAGTGAACAGTGTTGTGAAGTTATACAGGGTACAGACCAGTGAACAGTGGTGTGAAGTTATGCAGGGTACAGACAGTGAACAGTGTTGTGAAGTTATACAGGGTACAGACAGTGAACAGTGGTGTGAAGTTATACAGGGTACAGACAGTGAACAGTGTTGTGAAGTTATGCAGGGTACAGACAGTGAACAGTGGTGTGAAGTTATACAGGGTACAGACAGTGAACAGTGTTGTGAAGTTATGCAGGGTACAGACAGTGAACAGTGTTGTGAAGTTATACAGGGTACAGACAGTGAACAGTGTTGTGAAGTTATACAGGGTACAGACAGTGAACAGTGTTGTGAAGTTATACAGGGTACAGGCAGTGAACAGTGATCACAAAGCGATGCATGCATTCATCAAAATGTAACTAAAATATGTGCACATGTCCAAACGACCCATCACACATCTAACCACCACACCTAAAATGTAAAACATTATCTTAGTCTGAGCGATTATCCCGTGGAGGTTCAGGCGACCGTATCAATAACCAACAACTTCATTACTCCCCTTGCACTTATTCTGGACGTGTGTCAGAGTGAACGATCATGAGTGATTTGTTATGCAAATGAAAGTGCAACCCTACAGTGAACACCAGCCTCCTCCACCACTCCTCTCTAGTCCTCTACCCAGCTCTGGCTCCACGTCTCAAGGGCAAATTACACGCCGCAGCGGATGGCCTTTCAGAAATGTTTTAGACTGGCAGGGGTTGGCATACGCATTATCTACTGCCTTAATGCTGCACCTGCCAAGATAGCTTAACAGGAATATGTGTCACACTCACACAAACACTCACACACACACAAACACTCACACACACACACACACACACACACACTAAACAGCGTATGTACCGGCACCACCTCCTAGAACTGTCTCCCTCACTGCAATGTGTCCTTGCTATGTGTTCTTACACTCCATTATATTTTACAAGCTAAAAGCATTGTTTCAGAAGCAATAAAAGTGGTCGCCCTAGTATCTGTCAGAGAAGCATGGCTAAACCCAAGACACTGGGTTTGTCCCAAATGACACCCTGTTCCCTAAATAATTCACTACAGAGCCCTATGGGCCCTGGTCAAACATAGTGCACGAAATAGGGAATAGTGTGCCATTTCTTATTTCTTAAAAGTGGGGACTCTGTAATGATCAATACCCGGGAGGAAGTGACGCGTGTTGCTGATGCGACAGACACACTTGGTTTCAGGATTTTAATAGTCCTTTCTCTCCTTCCCAAATGGCACCCTATTCCCCATGGGCCCTTTTCAAAAGGAGTGCACTATATAGGGAATAGGGTGCCATTTGTGACATTGATAGTCTTTGTCAAAACACTCAAAAGTGCCCACTGACAGGAAGAAAGCACATTTTAAAAACAAGAAGTACTGATGTGAAAAAAGACTACAAGAAAAGAGTAATGTCCAACTGAAACGTGTCTTTACATTTAACCCTCTGAATCAGAGAGGTGCAGGAGTCATTTAATCCTTTGAATCAGAGAGGTACAGGAGTCATTTAACCCCTCTGAATCAGAGAGGTGCAGGAGTCATTTAATCCTTTGAATCAGAGAGGTACAGGAGTCATTTAACCCCTCTGAATCAGAGAGGTGCAGGAGTCATTTAACCCCTCTGAATCAGAGAGGTACAGGAGTCATTTAATCCTTTGAATCAGAGAGGTACAGGAGTCATTTAACCCCTCTGAATCAGAGAGGTACAGGAGTCATTTAACCCTCTGAATCAGAGAGGTACAGGAGTCATTTAATCCTTTGAATCAGAGAGGTACAGGAGTCATTTAACCCCTCTGAATCAGAGAGGTGCAGGAGTCATTTAACCCCTCTGAATCAGAGAGGTACAGGAGTCATTTAATCCTTTGAATCAGAGAGGTACAGGAGTCATTTAACCCCTCTGAATCAGAGAGGTACAGGAGTCATTTAACCCCTCTGAATCAGAGAGGTACAGGAGTCATTTAACCCCTCTGAATCAGAGAGGTGCAGGAGTCATTTAACCCCTCTGAATCAGAGAGGTGCAGGGGCCTGCCTTAATGGACGTCCACGTCATCAGCGCCCGGGGAAGAGTTGTTGTTGAGGGATAACTGCCTTGCTCATGGGCAGAACGGCATTCGAACTGGCGACCTTTCGGTTACTGGCCCAACGCTTTTAACCACTAGGTTACCTGCCGCTCCAGGTGTGGGCTGAAATAGCCGAGGGTGCTTTGTGTTGTTCAACTATCTCTGTTACAGCTAAGTCCAGTAATGTAATAATGGGTTTAACTAAGTCCAGTAATGTAATAATGTCTTTAACTAAGTCCAGTAATGTAATAATGGGTTTAACTAAGTCCAGTAATGTAATAATGGGTTTAACTAAGTCCAGTAATGTAATAATGTCTTTAACTAAGTCCAGTAATGTAATAATGTCTTTAACTAAGTCCAGTAATGTAATAATGGGTTTAACTAAGTCCAGTAATGTAATAATGGGTTTAACTAAGTCCAGTAATGTAATAATGGGTTTAACTAAGTCCAGTAATGTAATAATGGGTTCAACTATCTCTGTTACAGCTAAGTCCAGTAATGTAATAATGATCTTCCATTGAAATGTGTAGGCTCTACATTACATTGTGTTTCTACCACCATTACCCGGCCAATGCATGGCCAGCACCTGCGTTGATTGTTAAGCTCAGGGAATCACTGTTTAGCATTCGCTCAGAGAAGGCAATGCATTAACTTTATCTGGACATGATTGCATCAGTGATCATGGTCTGTTTTACAAGACTCTCCAGACAACTCTTCAGATAGAGCACCGGTAAATAGATTTTCAGTGGCCATGTGTCAAACCTGGTTTCAAATAGCATTTGTTTTCTTTAAAATACTTTGGCTGAGCTTGACTGAGCTAGCCTGGCATAATGTAACCAACGGATTAGTACCAAAAGTGTAAATCTCACTCATCTGGCAATCTAGGCAGTGGATCAATCAAACCGTCAAAGTATTTGTAATAGAACGAATACTCTTTGAACCCAGGTACTAACAACAGGGTTGGGGAAAGAACTGATACTTATGATCCCCATAGGTGCTTGTTATGGTGCAAGGCTTCGATAGAATGGCACTCTGCCTGCCCTGTCGAACATTGGGCCAAACACCTCTCTCCCTCTCTCTCTCTTTTTCTCTTTTCTCGCTATCTCTTTTTCTCACTTCTTTTCTGTCTGTCTGTCTGTCTGTCTGTCTGTCTGTCTGTCTGTCTGTCTGTCTGTCTGTCTGTCTGTCTGTCTGTCTGTCTGTCTGTCTGTCTGTCTGTCTGTCTGTCTGTCTGTCTGTCTGTCTGTCTGTCTGTCTGTCTGTCTGTCTGTCTGTCTGTCTGTCTGTCTCGTCCTCCACTTTCACTTCAGTCAATGCGTTAGTTAGTCATCTCACCACTGCTTCCCCTGCCTACACACCTTATTGACGATATTGAATAAAGGTAGGGAGGTGTTTGTGTGATCACAAGCCTGTGTGTGTGTGTGTGTCCCTATCTGTGCCTGTCTGTGTGTTTCCTGCGTCTCTTGGAATGGAGGATGTGAGTTTAGTGTTAGATCAGATCACAGGATCACACAGATCACAATGTCCGTACTGTGAGACGCCTAAGACAGAGCTACAGGGAGACAGGACGGACAGCTGATTGTCCTCGCAGTGGCAGACCACGTGTAACAACCCCTGCACCCGATCGGTACATCCAAACATCACACCTGCGGGACAGGTACAGGATGGCAACAACAACTGCCTGTTACACCAGGAATGCACAATCCCTCCATCAGTACTCAGACTGTCCGCAATAGGCTGAGAGAAGCTGGACTGAGGGCTTGTAGGCCTGTTGTAAGGCAGGTCCTCACCAGACATCATCGGCAACAACGTCGCCTATGGGCACAAACTCACCGTCGCTGGACCAGACAGGACTGGCAAAAAGTGCTCTTCACTGAGGAGTTGCGGTTTTGTCTCACCAGTTGTGATGGTCGGATTCGCGTTTATCGTCGAAGGAATGAGCGTTACACCGAGGCCTGTACTCTGGAGCGGGATCGATTTGGAGGTGGAGGGTCCGTCATGGTCTGGGGCGGTGTGTCACAGCATCATCGGACTGAGCTTGTTGTCATTGCAGGCAATCTCAACGCTGTGCGTTACAGGGAAGACATCCTCCTCCCTCATGTGGTACTCTTCCTGCAGGCTCATCCTGACATGACCCTCCAGCATGACAATGCCACCAGCCATACTGCTCATTCTGTGCGTGATTTCCTATAAGACAGGAATGTCAGTGTTCTGCCATGGCCAGCGAAGAACCCAGATCTCAATCCCATTGAGCACGTCTGGGACCTGTTGGATCGGAGGGTGAGGGCTAGGGTCATTCCCCCCAGAAATGTCCGGGAACTTGTAGGTGCCTTGATGGAGTGGGGTAACATCTCACAGCAAGAACTGGCAAATCTGGTGCAGTCCATGAGGAGGAGATGCACTGCAGTACTTAATGCAGCTGGTGGCCATAACAGATACTGACTGTTTCTTTTGATTTGGACCCCCCCCCCTTTGTTCAGGGACACGTTATTCCATTTCTGTTAGTCACATGTTTGTGGAACTTGTTCAGTTTATTAGATCATGTTAAGTTTTCTGAAAATAAACGCAGTTGACAGTGAGAGGACATTTCTTTTTTTGCTGAGTTTATTAGATCATATCACAGGATCTGGCCTGTTTAATGTTATATATTAGATCATATCACAGGATCTGGCCTGTTTGTTATATATCAAAGAGCCAATTAATGCCTCATATTAACAATGATTAAACGATCCACACACACGCAGATACACATACTCGCACAAACACACACACACATGCAGATACACATACTCGCACAAACACACACACACATGCAGATACACATACTCGCACAAACACACACACACATGCAGATACACATGCACACTCACACTCACACAAAGACACACACACATGCAGATACACATGCACACTCACACAAACACACACACACATGCAGATACACATGCACACTCATACAAACACACACACTGGATCAGAAACAGCTTTGTAAAGCAGCTTCAGAGTGGGGAAACAAAGTCATACAAATCTTAATTGGCTGACAGATAAAACTAACCAAAGAGATTCACTAAACACCCAGTAATAAGTGTGTGTGTGTGTGTGTGTGTGTGTGCGTGTGTGTGTGCGTGTGTGTGTGTGCGTGTGTGCGTGCGTGCGTGTGGGCGTGCGTGTGCGCGCATGTTTCTGTCATGCAGGCTTTGGTGGGCCGTTCTGTGAGGTGAATCTGAACGACTGCAAGTCGATGCCGTGCCAGAACGGAGCTGTGTGTGTGGACGGTGTTGACCTGTATCACTGCTTCTGTCCAGCTGGTAAGAGCCAGTCTGTGTTCCACATGGCACCCTATTCCCTGTACAGCAAGAAGGTAACCTATTGCAATTGAGGAAATTATTGTGATTTAAAATATCAATAAAAAAATGGATGTAGAAAAATCAAATACAAAATAAATTGTGCCGCAGGCTACCTGGTTTGTCATCTCCAAGGCAGTACATTAATGTAGCACTAAATGAATGATAGGCTATAGTATCACAGCCTGTGCATTACCACTGAATCAACATATATGCATACAACCACTGCTGAGGGACAAATGAAATAATAATAAAAGTGACCTTTTTATCTAAGACATCACCTGATTATTACTGGGTGTTTTCAGGCCATTAAGTTATATCAGCACATATCTAACATTCAACAAGATGAAAGGTTAATGTGATGAAGGACAGTGAGCTGTAGATTTCTACTAGCTAAACCAGATGAAAGGTTAATGTGATGAAGGACAGTGAGCTGTAGATTTCTACTAGCTAAACCAGATGAAAGGTTAATGTGATGAAGGACAGTGAGCTGTAGATTTCTACTAGTTAAACCAGATGAAAGGTTAATGTGATGAAGGACAGCGAGCTGTAGATTTCTACTAGCTAAACCAGATGAAAGGTTAATGTGATGAAGAACAGTGAGCTGTAGATTTCTACTAGCTAAACCAGATGAAAGGTTAATGTGATGAAGGACAGCGAGCTGTAGATTTCTACTAGCTAAACCAGATGAAAGGTTAATGTGATGAAGGACAGTGAGCTGTAGATTTCTACTAGCTAAACCAGATGAAAGGTTAATGTGATGAAGGACAGTGAGCTGTAGATTTCTACTAGCTAAACCAGATGAAAGGTTAATGCCATGAAGTGAAGGACAGCGAGCTGTAGATTTCTACTAGCTAAACCAGATGAAAGGTTAATGTGATGAAGGACAGTGAGCTGTAGATTTCTACTAGCTAAACCAGATGAAAGGTTAATGCCATGAAGTGAAGGACAGTGAGCTGTAGATTTCTACTAGCTAAACCAGATGAAAGGTTAATGTGATGAAGGACAGTGAGCTGTAGATTTCTACTAGCTAAACCAGATGAAAGGTTAATGTGATGAAGGACAGTGAGCTGTAGATTTCTACTAGTTAAACCAGATGAAAGGTTAATGTGATGAAGGACAGTGAGCTGTAGATTTCTACTAGCTAAACCAGATGAAAGGTTAATGTGATGATGAACAGTGAGCTGTAGATTTCTACTAGTTAAACCAGATGAAAGGTTAATGTGATGAAGGACAGTGAGCTGTAGATTTCTACTAGTTAAACCAGATGAAAGGTTAATGTGATGAAGGACAGTGAGCTGTAGATTTCTACTAGCTAAACCAGATGAAAGGTTAATGTGATGATGAACAGTGAGCTGTAGATTTCTACTAGCTAAACCAGATGAAAGGTTAATGTGATGAAGGACAGTGAGCTGTAGATTTCTACTAGCTAAACCAGATGAAAGGTTAATGTGATGAAGGACAGTGAGCTGTAGATTTCTACTAGCTAAACCAGATGAATGGTTAATGTGATGAAGGACAGCGAGCTGTAGAGCTCTACTAGCTAAACCAGATGAAAGGTTAATTCCATGAAGTGAAGGACAGCGAGCTGTAGAGCTCTACTCCTTTTCTCTGACATTTTCTGCTCCCATAAACTTATTCGACTGCATGGTCACGCTACAAAATGACTATCATTAGCACTGTCACAGGCCGTGGCTGCAGAGGTACCCATGACTAATGCCAGGCTATCAGCACCATCGGTGCAGGGCAAATTCTCATCATTCCTCACTACTGACCAGAACTGAAGTTCCAAATGGTATCCTATTCCATATATAGTGCACTACTTTTGACCAGGGCCCTATGAGCTCTGGTAAAAGTAGTTCATTATGTAAGGAATAGGGTGCCATTTATGACTCACCCATCCATGGAACCAATTTCCATCTCTCTCCATGTCATAAAACTTGACAATTATCCTTTGTCCATTAATAATGCATAACAGTCCTCGGCCGAAATCAAGGTTTAATCAGAGGTATGTCTCACAGGTAGGACATCGACGACACAGCCAATAAATTATTGGCAAAATTGCCTGATATTTATGCCCCTTCTCCCCTCTCCACTCATAACTTAATGACATAAATGGCGCCGACCAATTTATGACAGGAATTAGGCATGTAAGTGTGAAGATGGCTTGATGAGATCATAGAGGTAAAATACTGTACAGTAAATGTTTATATTCCAGGATATCTCGTCTTTAAAAAGCAGGAGAAATACACCCACAACTGCAAAAACAAACTAATCACTTGTTTTACATGACCTGTAATGACATGTTGATCATAGGACTGGTTCCGTTTCTAACTGACTGAATAAAAACACGGCCTCGTTTTTTACTTGGCGTCTCCATTTGATGCTTAACTCTGCCTTTGAGTTGGTTTGAAAGTCTGATCTACTACGCCATCCAACTGTATGTGATAGTGAGATGTTATCTCCAACTGTATGTGATAGTGAGATGTTATCTCCTACTGTATGTGATAGTGAGATGTTATCTCCTACTGTATGTGATAGTGAGATGTTATCTCCTCCTGATATAGGGTTTGAGGGGCTGAACTGTGAAATCAACTATGATGAATGTGTCTATGGATTCTGCGCCAACAATTCCACATGTGTTGACCTGGTTGCCGACTATGGATGCATCTGCCCAGTGGGGTTTGTTGGTAAGAGATGAATGTTATCATTCTTATTAAATCATACATATCTATGTCCGGGAAACCCGTCCCTCACTGTATATGGTCTGTAATAACCACAAATGTCTTCACTATTCTGGTCATGTCTGTGGGTTAAAAAACAGCACTGTATATCAACCCATCAGCCTAATGGTGATAATATTTGAGGAGTAGAGGCCTAAAAATTGTCAGAGTTGTCACTGTAAGCTGTTTGCTAATTGACTGACTCAAGAGCATATTAACTGGAATTCTGAAAGTGCATAGAAGGGGATTAGAGATCAGTCCTGGGTTCAAATACTATTTGAAATCATTTCACACACTTTATCTATTCTTGATTGAGCGTCCCTGGCTTAACAGACCAATAGAATAGTCCTAAACTGTAAATCCCGCCCATCGGAGTGTTTTCTCTAGCCTGCCTGGAGTGCCAAGTATTTTAAATATTTCAAATACGTTTTGAACCCAGGTCTGTTAGAGCCATCTTTATTCCTGCTCCCGAGGGGGAGACTAGAGAGTAAAGGGCCTCAGACTAAGATGTTAATACTCTTACAATCCTGTGTGGAGTACGGATGATCTCTGACGGACATATACCAGACCCCAACACTTACAGTACATCTAGTTCATGTTTATTCTACATTCCATCCTTACATTCAAGTTTCAAGTTTTATTATTAGACATATGTACAGGATACACATGGTATGCACCGTCCAATGAAATGCTTACTTGCAGGTTCCTTCTGGACAACGCAAGAACAATAAGAAATAATAAAAGATAAGAATATGAACGTGAAGTAAATGGCTCAGTAGAATAAAAAAAAAACATTTTAGCATACGTATAATACATGAAGGCACAATTTATAGTCCAATATTTACACGTTTTGGTGGGCAAGTGGTTAAATTGTGCAGTATTTAGCAGTCTGGTAGCAGCAATTGAGTGCATGTGTGCTGAGGTGTGGAGAGTCAGTGCAGGTTGTATTCTAAAAAATATTGTACAAATTTAATAATGGGATTTTTTTACCAACAATTTCAATGGCAGAAAAATCCCTGATGTTTCAAGTAGATGTCTTGGATGGGTGGGAACACGGCCCCAGTGATGTACTGGGCCATCTTCACCACCCACTGGAGGGCCTTGCGAATGTGGACGGATCAATTTCCGTACAAGGTCATGATGCAACCGGTCAGGACGCTCTCGATGGTGCAGTGGTAGTATTTGGAGAGGACCCGGGGTGGCATGCCAAATTAATTTTGTTGCCATACGAAGTAGAGGCACTAATGCGCCCTCTTGACAAGAGTGGTGGTGTTGTTGGTCCATGTCAAGTCCTCGGTGATGTGGACGCAGAAGAACTTAAAACTGCCGACTCTCTCTACTGCAGTCCTGTTTGATGTGGATTGGGACGTGTTCCCTCCTCTGCTTACTGAAGTCCACAATCATCTCCTTTTTTCTGTCCTTACGTTGAGATATAGTTTTTTGTCCTGGCACCACAATGCCAGTTCACTTACCTCCTCCCAATAGGGTGACTCATCGTTGTTGGTTATCAGGCCTACAACCCTGGCGTCGTCAATAAACTAGATGATGGAGTTGGTGTGGTGCAAAGCCACACAGTTGTGGGTGAACAGGGAGTACAACAGAGGGCTGAGGAAACACCCCTGGGGTGCCTTGTGCTTAGTCAGAGTGGGGCTCTGAGCTTGGTGTCGAGCCTGGAGGGAACAATAGTGTTGAAAGCTGAACTGTAGTCTATGAACAGCATTTTCACATAGGTGTTCCTGTTGTCCAGATGTGTTAGAGCTGTTTGAATAGCGATGGAAAAGGCATCTTCCGTGGATCTGTTGGAGCGGTAGGCACATTGGAGGGGTCCAGTGTGCCTGGCATGATGGCTTTGACGTGGGCCATGACCAACCTCTTGAAGCTGTTTTTCTGGGCACTGGGACGATGGTGGTCTCCTTGTAGAAAGTGTGGAGTCCAGCCTGGGACAGGCACAGGTTGAAGCAGTGCGCCAGCTGGTCAGCAGGCACTCTGAGGCGGCTTTGTGAGTATTCACTCTTTTGAGAGTTTTCCTTACGTCAGCCTTGGAGAACGAAAGCACCTGGTCGTCCGGAGCAGCGAGAAAATGCCTGGATGACTCAGTATTGTCTGCTTGGAAGGGAGGCTTCAGTGGGCACCACAAAGCTGGATTTGCCATTGTAGTCCTTGGTAGCCTGCAGTCCTTGGTAGCCTGCAGTCCTTGATAGCCTGTAGTCCTTGATAGCCTGTAGTCCTTGACACAATGCGTCGCAAGTCTGAGTTGTTGAACATGGATTCAAGTATTTTTTGCGTCCCTAATAGATTTGCAGATTTGCTTGTATCCATCGCGTGCTATCGAGTCGTCTGGGTTCGTTCAGCTGACATGGAATGTTGCAGTACGGGCTCTCAGCACGGTATGGATTTCTCCGTACCGTTCATCCAGGATTTTTGGTTGTGGCATGTCCGGTTTGTTATTGTGGGTACACCATCATCAACACATTTCCTAATGAAGCCTTTGACTGACGATGTATATTCCTCAATGTTGATGGATGAGTCCTGGGGGGATGAATCTTTGATATTTCAATCAGTATTAACAAAACAGTCCTGCAGCATTAGGTCTGCCCCCTCTGTCCAGCACCTCACTATTCTCGGAGTTGGTGGTTCCCTCTTGAGATGCAGCTTGTAGGCGGGGAGTAGGGAGAGAGACGCGATCTAATTGGCCGAAGTGGGTGCGGGGATGATTTTGTATGTGTCACAGATGTTTGTGTACACATGGTCCAGCACGTTGTTTCCTCTCATGGGGCAAGATACATATTGATGATATTTTTGAATAATTTAGTTTAAAATCTCACGCGACAATAAAGCTGTGATAAAAACACATGAATTCAGCTTCATTTCAAATGAACACATACTGTACACTCTTCTCCCTGAGACGGAGACAGTCCACTACATATTTGACATTCCATCCTTTACATTCAGCTTCATTTCAAATGAACACATACTGTACACTCTTCTCCCTGAGACGGAGACAGTCCACTACATATGACATTCCATCCTTTACATTCAGCTTCATTTCAAATGAACACATACTGTACACTCTTCTCCCTGAGACGGAGACAGTCCACTACATATTTGACATTCCATCCTTTACATTCAGCTTCATTTCAAATGAACACATACTGGACACTCTTCTCCCTGAGACGGAGACAGTCCACTACATATTTGACATTCCATCCTTTACATTCAGCTTCATTTCAAATGAACACATACTGTACACTCTTCTCCCTGAGACGGAGACAGTCCACTACATATGACATTCCATCCTTTACATTCAGCTTCATTTCAAATGAACACATACTGTACACTCTTCTCCCTGAGACGGAGACAGTCCACTACATATTTGACATTCCATCCTTTACATTCAGCTTCATTTCAAATGAACACATACTGTACACTCTTCTCCCTGAGACGGAGACAGTCGACTACATATTTGACATTCCATCCTTTACATTCAGCTTCATTTCAAATGAACACATACTGTACACTCTTCTCCCTGAGACGGAGACAGTCGACTACATATTTGACATTCCATCCTTTACATTCAGCTTCATTTCAAATGAGCAGATATACAGAACTGCAGTCATTTAGTCTCCCCTCCCTGTGATGTAAATGGCAGAATGTAGACAGCAGATATACACTACCGCAGTCATTTAGTCTCCCCTCCCTGTGATGTAAATGGCAGAATGTAGACAGCAGATATACACTACTGCAGTCATTTAGTCTCCCCTCCCTGTGATGTAAATGGCAGAATGTAGACAGCAGATACACAATACTGCAGTCATTTAGTCTCCCCTCCTTGTGATGTAAATGGCAGAATGTAGACAGCAGATACACAGTACTGCAGTCATTTAGTCTCCCCTCCTTGTGGTGTAAATGGCAGAATGTGACAGCAGATACACAGTACTACAGTCATTTAGTCTCCATGAATACTGTCAGAATAATGATGGGATATTTTTTGTGCACATTGGTTCTGTTGTATTTGTCCTTCTGAAAATGTTTTTGTTTGACTTTTCCAGGTAAAAACTGCTCTACACCTGTTATTGAATGTGCGTCAGGGGATAGGACAAAATGCAAAAATGGCGGCACCTGTTATATCTTTGCCGGAGTGGTTCACTGCACTTGTCCACCAGGTAAAGTTTGTCCCCTTATCAGATAGTGTACTGTAAACTACAGTTTACTCTGAGAAAACAAGGTCCTACCTAGAAGCAGAAATGCTGCTGACTTGCCCCTGTAGAAACCCTTCTGGTTCTTTTTTAAAACCCTTTCTTCAGAAGGACCTCCTTGGTTCCAAGGTTCCATCTACAACCTCTTATCCCTCTAACCCTTTAGAACCATTTTCTCTGAAGTAGCTAACAAAAGACCTGCGTCTGGGTGATTTAATCCTGTTGATATATCGTTATCTGGCTCTGCTGAACTTACATTAAACCACAAAACACCTAGTTTAAAATGTCCTGCATTGCAGGAAAGTTATCCTGCAACAGCGTGTTCAAATTAAGATCATATATCTGAAATCCATTGAAGTCAAATTAGTATTATGCCTCCATCTTTGTACACAATCATTGTTCAGCAATTTATTCATTAAGATCCTCCGGTTGTTTTTAGATGCTCTTGTTGTTTATTCTACAATAATCCCTTTTGTAAAATCGGTAGTAAAAGGCTGAGTCCTAAATGGCCACATATGGCTCTGGTCAAAAGTAGTGTAGGGAATAGGGTGTCATTTGGGACGCCGGCAAAGAGGCTATGTTATTGTTATTGATTACTCTGTGTGCACTCTGTTATTACCAAACCAAACCTAATTTAAATATCATCCACTGGGTCATAATAGAGAGTAGTCGACCAAAGCCATGCATTACTTGAATGAGTGTCTAATTATGAATGTAGGAAAACACAAACACCCCTCAATACCTATATGTAGGTTGGTGGTTGGACTATATTTACAAATCCTATTTCCTAGTATTTCCACTGTCTAAGGCCCTCTATTCCTAGTTTTTCCACTGTCTAAGGGCCTCTATTTCCTAATATTTCTATTGTCTAAGGGCCTATATTTCCTAGTATTTCTACTGACTAAGGGCCTATATTTCCTAGTTTTTCCACTGTCTAAAGGCCTCTATTTCCTAGTATTTCCACTATCTAAGGGCCTCTATTTCATAGTATTTCCACTGTCTAAGGGCCCCTGTCAAATCCTATTTCCACTGTCTGAGGGCCCCTATCAAATCCTATTTCCACTGTCTGAGGGCCCCTATCAAATCCTATTTCCTAGTACAGTATTTCCACTGTCTAAGGGTCTCTATCAAATCCTATTTCCTAGTATTTCCACTGCCTAAGGGCCTCTAACTAAGAAAAACATAACATATGTAAAGCAGAAATCCTAAAAGAAAAACGTCTTACAATGACAGGAGCATCCTGAGAAATGACAATCCAAGCCTGTGTATCAGAAAGGGTAGAAGAATAGAACACAGAACACAGCTGCTATTCAACACACAGACATCAATCAGCTCTTTGATCCAAACCCCAATGCATACAGGATGGGGAGCCGATGACTGCTCTGCACCCGTGAACCAGTGTGTGTTGAATCCCTGTGACCCGGAGGGGACCCTGTTCTGTGAAGAGCTGCCGAACGGCTTCAAATGCGTCTGCCAACACGGGTACATGGGGCGGCTGTGCGAAATCCCCATAAGTCACTGCGTCGATGGGCTGTGTCATCACGGATCAAAGTGTGTGGATCTACCGAGAGGATTCAAGTGCCATTGTTTACCCGGTAAGCTAATCACCAGGAACAAAGAAACAGGGCATGTGATTTTAATGGGGTGTGTGTGCGTGCTTGGCGTGTGCGTTGCCCTGTAAGACGTTGGCTCCTTGTTACTGAAACCTGTGGTAATGTTTATATTTATTTCAGGGTCTTGTCCCTGCATTTAGGATGACTGAATACTAAAATGAGAAATATGAATGCAGCGTTTCCTAAACCTCTCCTCAAGTACCTCTGGCTGCCCCACTTATTTCCTACTGAAACAAGAACACCTGATCAAATTAGTAGTTGACCAATTGAATCAGGTGTGTTAGTGAGTTAGTTAACCAGTTGATGGGAGCCAATAACAAGGTGTGTTATTATGTTAACCATTTGATCGGAGCCAATGAAAAGGTGTGTTAGTGGGTTAAGGAGCCAATAGAAAATGTGTGTTAGTGGGTTAAGGAGCTAATAGCATCCCAGAGAGATGAGTAATGTTTGATAAAGAGGCGTTTGGAATTGGGATAAAGTCACTCTGTGAATTTCCAGTATAAGATTCACAGATTTTAACTAAAAAAACACATTATTACATTCTCAAAATGATTCCCTCATAATTCCACCCCTTAATTCAGAGGGTCTCATTCGTCTCTTCTTCATTCAGGTTTAACGGGACGATTCTGCGAGGTGAACATAGATGACTGTGAAGAGAAGCCGTGCGGTGTTCTAAGTATTTGCAAAGACACCGTCAACGGCTACAATTGTTTCTGTGCACCTGGATTCATTGGTGAGTA
Organism: Salmo trutta; assembly: GCF_901001165.1. Lineage (NCBI taxonomy): Eukaryota > Metazoa > Chordata > Actinopteri > Salmoniformes > Salmonidae > Salmo > Salmo trutta. Next base: position 4,955,239 of record NC_042974.1, on the reverse strand, counting down.
TCTACGTTATCAACAGGGGATGTCAGGGCAATTTCCCCTTTGCTCGTAATTCCATCGACTGTTTGTCTTTTGGTGTCAAAGACCTCAAGCCTCCCTATGTAGGTTGGTATTGTTAAACACTTATTTACTTTCCACATGTCATACGGCAGTTCCATTACACACTTCCCTCAGTATCGTTCAGTTCCTCTTCTCTCAGTAACGTTCAGTTCCTCTTCTCTCAGTATCGTACAGTTCCTCTTCTCTCAGTATCGTACAGTTCCTCTTCTCTCAGTAACGTTCAGTTCCTCTTCTCTCAGTATCGTACAGTTCCTCTTCTCTCAGTAACGTACAGTTCCTCTTCTCTCAGTATCGTACAGTTCCTCTTCTCTCAGTATCGTACAGTTCCTCTTCTCTCAGTATCGTACAGGTCCTCTTCTCTCAGTAACGTACAGGTCCTCTTCTCTCAGTATCGTACAGTTCCTCTTCTCTCAGTATCGTACAGTTCCTCTTCTCTCAGTATCGTACAGTTCCTCTTCTCTCAGTAACGTTCAGTTCCTCTTCTCTCAGTATCGTACAGTTCCTCTTCTCTCAGTATCGTACAGTTCCTCTTCTCTCAGTAACGTTCAGTTCCTCTTCTCTCAGTATCGTTCAGTTCCTCTTCTCTCAGTATCGTACAGTTCCTCTTCTCTCAGTAACGTTCAGTTCCTCTTCTCTCAGTATCGTACAGTTCCTCTTCTCTCAGTAACGTTCAGGTCCTCTTCTCTCAGTATCGTACAGGTCCTCTTCTCTCAGTATCGTACAGTTCCTCTTCTCTCAGTATCGTACAGTTCCTCTTCTCTCAGTATCGTACAGTTCCTCTTCTCTCAGTATCGTACAGTTCCTCTTCTCTCAGTAACGTTCAGTTCCTCTTCTCTCAGTAACGTTCAGTTCCTCTTCTCTCAGTATCGTACAGTTCCTCTTCTCTCAGTATCGTACAGTTCCTCTTCTCTCAGTATCGTACAGTTCCTCTTCTCTCAGTATCGTACAGTATCAGTTCCTCTTCTCTCAGTATCGTACAGTTCCTCTTCTCTCAGTATCGTACAGGTCCTCTTCTCTCAGTAACGTTCAGTTCCTCTTCTCTCAGTATCGTACAGTTCCTCTTCTCTCAGTATCGTTCAGTTCCTCTTCTCTCAGTATCGTACAGGTCCTCTTCTCTCAGTATCGTACAGTTCCTCTTCTCTCAGTATCGTACAGTTCCTCTTCTCTCAGTATCGTACAGTTCCTCTTCTCTCAGTATCGTACAGGTCCTCTTCTCTCAGTATCGTACAGTTCCTCTTCTCTCAGTATCGTACAGTTCCTCTTCTCTCAGTATCGTACAGTTCCTCTTCTCTCAGTAACGTACAGTTCCTCTTCTCTCAGTATCGTTCAGTTCCTCTTCTCTCAGTATCGTACAGGTCCTCTTCTCTCAGTAACGTACAGTTCCTCTTCTCTCAGTATCGTACAGGTCCTCTTCTCTCAGTATCGTTCAGTTCCTCTTCTCTCAGTATCGTACAGGTCCTCTTCTCTCAGTAACGTACAGTTCCTCTTCTCTCAGTAACGTACAGTTCCTCTTCTCTCAGTAACGTACAGTTCCTCTTCTCTCAGTAACGTTCAGTTCCTCTTCTCTCAGTATCGTACAGTTCCTCTTCTCTCAGTAACGTTCAGTTCCTCTTCTCTCAGTAACGTTCAGTTCCTCTTCTCTCAGTATCGTACAGGTCCTCTTCTCTCAGTATCGTTCAGGTCCTCTTCTCTCAGTATCGTACAGTTCCTCTTCTCTCAGTATCGTACAGGTCCTCTTCTCTCAGTAACGTACAGGTCCTCTTCTCTCAGTATCGTACAGTTCCTCTTCTCTCAGTATCGTACAGGTCCTCTTCTCTCAGTAACGTACAGGTCCTCTTCTCTCAGTATCGTACAGTTCCTCTTCTCTCAGTAACGTTCAGTTCCTCTTCTCTCAGTATCGTACAGTTCCTCTTCTCTCAGTAACGTTCAGTTCCTCTTCTCTCAGTATCGTACAGTTCCTCTTCTCTCAGTATCGTACAGTTCCTCTTCTCTCAGTAACGTACAGTTCCTCTTCTCTCAGTAACGTACAGTTCCTCTTCTCTCAGTATCGTACAGTTCCTCTTCTCTCAGTATCGTTCAGTTCCTCTTCTCTCAGTATCGTACAGTTCCTCTTCTCTCAGTATCGTACAGTTCCTCTTCTCTCAGTATCGTACAATTCCATAACACACTTCTCTTTGACACGGCACATGTTCCCCCTACCTCTCTCCACTTCCACTTCCCCCTACCTATCCTCCCTTCCTCTCCCCATTCCTCTCCTCATTCCTTAAGGAAGCTTATTTTATTAAAGGGGGCCTGTTATTTATGTGTCAAAATCTGGCAGATGCTTCTGTGTATGTGTGTGTGAGTGAGTGTGTCTGTGTGTGTGCAGAGTGTGTGCGTGCGTCGGTATGTAGACTATGCATGTGTGGACCTTCATGCAGTGAACCTCTCTTGTCTTTCCAGGTAATAACTGTGAGGTGGAGGTAAACGAGTGTCTGAGCCAGCCCTGCCACAACGGAGCTTCCTGCTCTGATGAGCTGAACGCATTCAGCTGCTTATGTCCAATCGGAGTCATAGGTACACACACCACACCACACCACACCACACCACACCACACACACACACGTACATTTGTGCTGTAACCCTTATGGTTGTTGCCATGACAAACATATCATATGTGACATCACAGGATGTTGACTGTAGGAGTTGACAAGGCAGCACAAATAGATCTGGGACCAAAACGGGATCATTAATACTTAAACCCCTTATAAATCATTTTAAATACCTTACCTTAAAGTATGTTTCTTAGATGTAAGATATAGAACAGGGCTCTCCAATCCTGTTCCTGGAGAGAAACCCTCCTGTAGGTTTTAACTCCAATCCTGTTCCTGGAGAGATACCCTCCTGTAGGTTTTAACTCCAACCCTGTTCCTGGAGAGATACCCTCCTGTAGGTTTTAACTCCAACCCTGTTCCTGGAGAGATACCCTCCTGTAGGTTTTAACTCCAACCCGGTTCCTGGAGAGATACTTTATGACATTATAACAACTTACATCTGGTTCCACCGTAACGTTTTGTCAGCCATCTTTGTTGAAGAACGACACAAGGCAAGGGTGGCTCACGTCAAAATTCATCATTGGAACCACTCAATATGATTGGTAATATAAAAACCTTGGGACCCAAATGCAAAATGAGTGCAATGAAGCCGTGTCTGGAGCAATGAAGGCGTGACGCTGGGTACCTCTAAGTCCCGCGGGGAAAATTTGCAACTTTTAAAGGAGGAACCACTGTACCCTCCTGTAAGTTTGGGAGGCTGTATATGGCTGTATATGCTGTAATGCACTATGTAGAGTTGAAGTTGGAAGTTTACATACACTTAGGTTGGAGTCATTAAAACTCGTTTTTCAACCACTCCACACATTTCTTGTTAACAAACTGTAGTTCTGGCAAGTCGGTTAGGACATCTACTTTGGGCATGACACAAGTCATTTTTCCAACAACTGTTTACAGATTATTTCACTTATAATTCACTGTATCACAATTCCAGTGGGTCAGAAGTTTACATACACTAAGTTGACTGTGCCTTTAAACAGCTTGGAAAATTCCAGAAAATGATGTCATGGCTTTAGAAGCTTCTGATAGGCTAATTGACATCATTTGAGTCAATTGGAGGTGTACCTGTGGATGTGTTTCAAGGCATACCTTCAAACTCAGTGCCTCTTTGCTTGACATCATGGGAAAATCAAAAGAAATCAGCCAAGACCTCAAAAGATTTGTAGACCTCGACAAGTCTGGTTCATCCTCGGGAGCAATTTCCAAACGCCTGAAGGTACCACGTTCATCTGTACAAACAATAGTACGCAAGTATAAACACCATGGGACCACGCAGCCATCATACCACTCAGGAAGGAGACACATTCTGTCTCCTAGAGATTAATGTACTTTGGTGTGAAAAGTGCAAATCAATCCCAGAACAACAGCAAAGGACCCTGTGAAGATGCTGGAGGAAACAGGTACAAAAGTATCTATATCCACAGTAAATGAGTCCTATCTCGACATAACCTGAAAGGCTGCTCAGCAAGGAAAGAGCCAGTGCTCCAAAACCGGCATTAAAAAAAGCCAGACTGCGGTTTGCAACTGCACATGGGGACAAAGATTGTACTTTTTGGAAAAATGTCCCCTGGTCTGATGAAACAAAAATAGAACTGTTTGGCCATAATGACCATCGTTATGTTTGGAGGAAAAAGGGGGAGGCTTGCAAGCCGAAGAACATCATCCCAACCGTGAAGCACAGCGGTGACAGCATCATGTTGTGGGGATGCTTTGCTGCAGGAGGGACTGGTCCACTTCACAAAATAGATGGCATCAAGAGGCAGGAACATTATGTGGATATATTGAAGCAACATCTGAAGACATCAGTCAGGAAGTTAAAGCTTGGTCACAAATGGGTCTTCCAAATGGACAATTACCCCAAGCATACTTCTAAAGTTGTGGCAAAATGTCTTAAGGACAACAAAGTCAAGGTATTGGAGTGGCCATCACAAAGCCCTGACCTCAATCCTATAGAAAATGTGTGGGCAGAACTGAAAATGCGTGTGCGAGTAAGGAGGCCTACACACCTGACTTAGTTACACCAGATCTGTCAGGAGGAATGGGCCAAAATTCACCCAACTTATTGTGGGAATACAACACCAGTTGTGATCACGTAGCAGTTCAATAACAGAAACACCACCGACACCAGTTGTGATCACGTAGCAGTTCAATAACAGAAACACCACCGACACCAGTTGTGACCACGTAGCAGTTCATTAACAGAAACACCACCGACACCTTTGTTGAGGTCTGTTTTACGAAGTGAAGTCAAGCAAAGTAAATTAAAGCAATATAACCTGACAGCCTATAGCAATCCACTGTGTAATTAGCTATGCTAATATTCCTATACGCATGTAAATGAATGCTGTCCTGTGCGAGAGGTGTGCAACCATTATAACTATGTCAATGTTCATTATGTTCAATACACTGGGTTCTGCGTCCCAAATGGCACCCTATTCCCTTATAGTGCATTATGTTTGACCAGAGCCCCGGTTAGCTGATCACTGCTCTGGTCAAAAGTAGTGCACTATAAGGGAATAGGGTGCCATTTGGGACCGTGCTGGGTCATGTAAGGTCATATTGAAAACATAAGGGATAATTTATCTAATGTCAGACGAGAGGTCTCTCTATTATTTCTCAGTTCATTTCAATCTGAATTGTTAGGAAATTGTCTGAGTTAACTAGATGAATATATGCAAATCGAGGGATCCATATTTTAGTAACCCATTTTGAACTGAGTTTCTCTCTTGTATTTTTAGTTCAGAAGGTGGATAGCTCGGAGGCATTTAAGATTTCACTTGAAAAGGGGATTCTTTTTATCACTTGGTTTATAATTGGTAGGAATGGGAATTTTCATAACTGTTCCTTCCTCTTTCATTTTGTCTTTCTCTACAGGTGACTACTGTGAAATCAACATTGATGAGTGTCTGTCAGGGCCGTGCAGACACAATAGCACGTGTTTGGACCTGGCTAATGGCTATGAATGTGTCTGTCTACCCGGCTTTACTGGTCAGTGTATCTAACTTACAGAATTTTAATTAATTAATGCATACTGAAGTAAACAAGCGTTGACAATATAACCTACTGAATATGAATCCTGTAGCTTTATCTTAGCAAACTATAGTAGGCTCTATTCCCTCTAATCCGCATTGCCATATTCATGCTCTACCATAGCCTCACTGGTAGATGCTTCCAGTTTCACCAAGAAAATGATTCACACAGAAGTTTGTGTCCGTGGGCAGTATAGTCTACAAACAAAGATGTCTGTGGAGTTTGATTGATTTCCAGTGTACGTCTTCAACAACGTGCTTCTTTGGTACACTGGCAACTACTGTCTATGTTTTGAACTCTAGTGTTGCTAAGCAGCGGTGGAACAATAGAAATAGGTTCCTATGTGTGGAACACCTTAATGAAATAGATCTGCCAACCCCAGGGGAGAAGAGTGTGTAAAGTGATGTTTACATGCCTGTAGTCTGGACAAAGCACATCACACGTCGGCAGCGTCCCAAACGGCACCCTGTTCCCTACATAGTGCTGGACCCTGGTAGTGCAGCCATTGTTGTGTTCTCTGACTAACTGATGAGGAGTGAAGACAGAAGATACACAGTTAGTTACTGCTCCATGGTCTCATTAGATCCTGTTTCCTGTGTCCAACCGAAGAGATTATTAACTGTCCTGGGATGCGTCCCAAATGGCACCTTGATCCCTTCATAGTGCACTGCTTTTGGACCCATAGAACTCTGGTGAAAAGTAGTGCACTTTATATGGAATAGGGTACCATTTGGGACGCAGACCTGCTACGAGTCTCACTGACCCCTAAAAGCATGACTTATTTATTTGTTTATGTTGTTGTTTGTATCAAAGGCGCTGGGTGTGAGTTGGACATTAACGAGTGTGCCTCTTCTCCCTGCAAGAACGGAGCCACTTGCATTGACCAGCCTGGCAATTACCACTGTCAGTGTGTGGCTCCATTCAAAGGTAATGAACACTGAGAGGGACTGTGTGTGTGTGTGTGTGTGTGTGTGTGTGTGTGTGTGTGTGTGTGTGTGTGTGTGTGTGTCTGTGTGTGCGTGTGTGTCACTGTGTGCATGTGTCTTCATTTGAAAGGTAATGCACACTGAGGGAATGGGGACGATCACCAAAGTTAATTAACCTCCCTGAGCGTCCCTCTCTCACCTGCCTGAACTCATTCTGCTGCAGTCTATAGCAACATTAGTAAGGCTTCATTCTCTGGTTGTGGCGATGCTCGACAAAGAAGATGAAACCCATTGCTAATCTACCAGATGGTGTATCTATTTCTCATTATGTCTTAGTGCTGTATAGCCTTGGTCCCCACTAATGTGTTGTGTCTTAGTGCTGTATAGCCTTGGTCCCCACTAATGTATTATCTCTTAGTGCTGTATAGCCTTGGTCCCCACTAATGTGTTGTGTCTTAGTGCTGTATAGCCTTGGTCCCCACTAATGTATTATGTCTTAGTGCTGTATAGCCTTGGTCCCCACTAATGTGTTATGTCTTAGTGCTGTATAGCCTTGGTCCCCACTAATGTGTTGTGTCTTAGTGCTGTATAGCCTTGGTCCCCACTAATGTGTTGTGTCTTAGTGCTGTATAGCCTTGGTCCCCACTAATGTATTATGTCTTAGTGCTGTATAGCCTTGGTCCCCACTAATGTGTTGTGTCTTAGTGCTGTATAGCCTTGGTCAACTAGTGCCCTATAAAATCTGTTGAAGTTTTGACCAAATTCCATTTTGTTTGGTCTCAAAATCACACATTTTAATAGAACATCCAATTTTGTTGCTTTTCTATGTCCACAGCAATGCTTAAAGGATCATTTCACTATTTGATTTTGATGTAAATTACATGTTATAGAAGGTTACAGATACATATTTTTTTAGAATTTCACTTGTTTTTGAGAAACTTACCCCAACAGCAGTTGACTTCCTGAAGCTCATTCTGAAGGTTCAGATCCAGAACGTCCACTTCGCGGCTGAGCCGTTGTTGCTCCTAGATGTTTCCACTTCACGGCTGAGCCGTTGTTGTTCCTAGATGTTTCCACTTCACGGCTGAGCCGTTGTTGCTCCTAGATGTTTCCACTTCACGGCTGAGCCGTTGTTGTTCCTAGATGTTTCCACTTCACGGCTGAGCCGTTGTTGCTCCTAGATGTTTCCACTTCACGGCTGAGCCGTTGTTGTTCCTAGATGTTTCCACTTCACGGCTGAGCCGTTGTTGCTCCTAGATGTTTCCACTTCACGGCTGAGCCGTTGTTGTTCCTAGATGTTTCCACTTCACGGCTGAGCCGTTGTTGCTCCTAGATGTTTCCACTTCACGGCTGAGCCGTTGTTGTTCCTAGATGTTTCCACTTCACGGCTGAGCCGTTGTTGTTCCTAGATGTTTCCACTTCACAGCTGAGCCGTTGTTGTTCCTAGATGTTTCCACTTCACGGCTGAGCCGTTGTTGTTCCTAGATGTTTCCACTTCACAGCTGAGCCGTTGTTGTTCCTAGATGTTTCCACTTCACAGCTGAGCCGTTGTTGTTCCTAGATGTTTCCACTTCACAGCTGAGCCGTTGTTGTTCCTAGATGTTTCCACTTCACGGCTGAGCCGTTGTTGCTCCTAGACGTTTCCACTTCACGGCTGAGCCGTTGTTGTTCCTAGATGTTTCCACTTCACGGCTGAGCCGTTGTTGCTCCTAGATGCTTCCATTACACGGCTGAGCCGTTGTTGCTCCTAGACGTTTCCACTTCACGGCTGAGCCGTTGTTGTTCCTAGACGTTTCCACTTCACGGCTGAGCCGTTGTTGCTCCTAGACGTTTCCACTTCACAATAACAGCACTTACAGTTGCCTGGGGCATCTCTAGCAGGGCAGAAAATGACGAACTGACTTGTTGGAAAAGAGGCATCCTATACCGGTGCCACGTTGAAAGTCACTGAGCTCTTCAGTAAGGCCATTCTACTGCCAATGTTTGTCTATAGAGATTGCATAGCTGTGTGCTCGATTTTATACACCTGTCAGCAACGCGTGTGGCTGAAATAGCTGAATCCACTCATTTGACGGGCTGTCTACTTACCTCTGGCCATGTAGTGTAGGTAGTGGTGCCATAGCAACAGGTGTGTGTGTGTGATGTATGGAAAAAGACAGTATCAATCTTGACAAAAGGCAATATTTTATTGCCATGTCTCCTGTGGACAATACGCTACACACTCACTGACACTCCACACACACACACGCACGCACGCACGCACACACACACACTCACTTCATTTGCTCACACACATATAACACACACACTCACATACAATCATCATATATGCTGCTGCTACTCTGTTTATCATATATCCTGATGCCCAGTCACCTTACCCCTATACAGTACCAGTCAAAGGTTTGGACACACCTACTCATTCTAGGGTTTTTCTTTATTTGAGCTATTTTCAACATTGTAGAATAATAGTGAAGACATCAAAACTATGAAATAACACATATGGAATCATGTAGCAACCAAAAAAAGTGTTAAACCAAAATATATTTTAGATTTTACATTCTTCAAATTAAACACCCTTGATGACGGCTTTGCACACGCTTGGCATTCTCTCAACCAGCTTCATGAGTTAGTCACCTGGAAGGCATTTCAATTAACATGTGTGCCTTGTTAAAAATATATTTGTGGAATTTTTTTCCTTAATGCGTTTGAGCCAATCAGTTGTGTTGTGACAAGGTAAGGGAGGTATACAGAAGATATCCCTATTTGGTAATAACAGTTCAAATTATGGCAAGAACAGCTCAAATAAGCAAAGAGCAATGGACATTAGACTGGTGGAAATCTGTCCTTTGGTCTGATGAGTCCAAATTTGCGATTTTTTTGTTCCAACCGCTGTTTCTTTATGAGATGCAGAGTAGGTGAACGGATGATCTTCGCATGTGTTGTTCCCACCATGAAGCATGGAGGAGGAGGTGTGATGGTGTGGGGGTGCTTTGCTTGTGACACTGTCAGTGATTTATTTAGAATTCAAGGCACACTTAACCAGCATGGCTACCTGTAACGGTCGTCGTATGAAGTAGACCAAGGCGCAGCGGGTTGAGTGCTCATTTTAACGTTTTATTTTAATAACTTGAACACTTAACAAAAATAACAAAACGGACAATAGCTAAACAGTTTTGCAGGCTAACCCTAGCAGTGCAAAAACAACTTCCCACAAGGGACATGTGAAAACAGGGCTACCTAAGTATGACTCCCAATCAGCAACAACGATGTACAGCTGTTCCTGATTGAGAGCTATACCAGGCCAACACAAAGAAATACACAACATGGACAGATCATAGAAATACAAAACATAGAACATAACCAAAAACCCCGGAATACTCTAAACAAACACCCCTCTACATAAACACATATCCCAACAAACCCCGAACCGCATAAAACAAACACCCCCCTGCCACGTCCTGACCAAACTACAATAACAAATAACCCCTTTACTGGTCAGGACGTCACACTACAGCATTCTGCATCGATACATCAGCCCATCTGGTTTGCGCTTAGTGTTTGTCCTGTTTTTCAACAGGACAATGACCCAAAACACACATCCAGGCTGTATAAGGGCTATTTGACCAAGGAGAGTGATGGAGTGCTGCATCAGATGACCTGGCCTCCACAATCACCCAACCTCAACCCAATTGAGAGGGTTTGGGATGGGTTGGACCGCAGAGTGACGGAAAAGCAGCCAACAAGTGCTCAGCATATGTGGGAACTCCTTCAAGACTATTGGAAAAGCATTCCAATCTAAAATATATTTTGATTTGTTTAACACTTTTTTTGGTAACTATATGATTCCATATGTGTTATTTCATAGTTTTGATGTCTTCACTATTATCCTACAATGTAGAAATAGTAAACAAACAAAAAAACGTAGGTGTGTCCAAACTTTTGACTGGTACTGTACATATCTACCTCCAGTATCCCTGCACATAGGGCGGCGTGCAATTGGCCAGCGTCGTCAGGGAGGGTTTGGCCGGTGTAGGCCGTCATTATAAATAAGAATTTGTTCTTAACTGACTTGTCTAGTTAGAATTGTAAATGTGGTTTTGGAATTGACCCTGTATATAGCATACCTACTTTCTCATGTTCTTCTTATTTCCTGTGTGTTTTTGTTGTACCTTATTTGATGCGTACTACATTGATATTGATTACTGCATTGTTGGGATAAAAGCTTGCAAGAAAGGCGTTTCCTTGTACTTGTGCATGTGACATTAAAAACTTGAGGCGTGCAACATTGACTTGAGTAGTTTGCTACTATTATGGAAATCAAACAGACATCCAAGTTGGTCGAATCCAGTTTTGATTACCATTTGTCTGGTGGCTGTGATTAAGGAGCAGGAACTCTCAGTGGGGTGTCGGCACCAGAGTGGGAACGTTTACTTGGTCCCTGTGCCCAAGAACACTAAGGTAACCTGCCTAAATGACTACCGACCCGTAGCACTCACGTCTGTAGCCATGAAATGCTTTGGAAGGCTGGTCATGGCTCACATCAATGCCATTATCCCAGAAACCCTAGACCCACTCCAATTTGCATACCATTGCTGCAATCTCTATTGCACTCCACACTGCCCTTTCACACCTGGACAAAAGGAACATGGCAGGTAGCCTAGTGGTTAGAACGTTCGGCCAGTAACCGAAAGGTTGCTGGATCGAATCCCCGAGCTGACAAGGTATAACAATCTGTCGTTCTGCCCCTGAACAAGGCAGTTAACCCCACTGTACCCTGGTAGACCGTCTTTGTAAATAAAAATTTGTTCATAACTGACTTGCCTAGTTAAATAAAGGTTAGAAAAATATAGATATATTTTTTAAAACACCTATGTGAGAATGCAGCTTATTTAACTAGGCAAGTCGTTGACTACAGCTCAGCATTCAACACCGTAGTGCCCTCGAAGCTAAGGATCCTTGGACTAAACACCTCCCTCTGCAACTGGATCCTGGACTTCCTGACGGGCCGCCCCCAGGTGGTAAGGGTAACAACACATCCGCCACGCTGATCCAAAACACGGGGGCCCCTCAGGGGTGCGTGCTTGGTCTCCTCCTGTACTCCCTGTTCACTCATAACTGCACAGCCAGGCATGACTCCAACACCACCATTAAGTTTTCTGATGACACAACAGCCTGATCACCGACAGCAATGAGACAGCCTATAGGGAGGTCAGAGATGGTGCAAGGACAACAACCTCTTCCTCAACGTGATCAAGACAAAGGAGATGATTGTGGACTACAGGAAAAGGACTGAGCACACCCCCATTCTCATCAACGGGGCTGTAGTGTAGCAGGTTGAGAGCGTCAAGTTCCTTGGCGTCCACCAACAAACTAGCATGGTCCAAGCACACCAAGACAGTCGTGAAGAGGGCACGACAAGACCTATTCCCCCTCAGGAGACTGAGGGGATTTGGAGTGGGTCCTCGGATCCTCAAGGGGTTTTGCGGAAGCACCATCGAGAGCGTCCTGACAGGTTGCATCGCTGCCTGGTGTTGCGGTTGCACGGCTTCCAAGTCTAGGTCCAAGAGGCTTCTAAACAGCTTCTATCCCCGAGCCATAAGACTCCTGAACAGCTATTCAAATGGCTACCCAGAATATTTGCACTGCCTCCCCCCCTTCTACTCTGCTGCTATTCTCTATGCATAGTCACTTTAATAACTCTACGTACATGTACATATTACCTCAATTACCTCGTCACCGGTGCTCCTGCACATTGATTCTGTACAGGTACCCCCTGTATATAGCCTCCACATTGACTCTGTACTGGTACCCCCTGTATATAGCCTCCACATTGACTCTGTACTGGTACCCCCTGTATATAGCCTCCACATTGACTCTGTACAGGTACCCCCTGTATATAGCCTCCACATTGACTCTGTACTGGTACCCCCTGTATATAGCCTCCACATTGACTCTGTACAGGTACCCCCTGTATATAGCCTCCACATTGACTCTGTACAGGTACCCCCTGTGTATAGCCTCCACATTGACTCTGTACCGGTACCCCTGTATATAGCCTCCACATTGACTCTGTACCGGTACCCCCTGTATATAGCCTCCACATTGACTCTGTACAGGTACCCCCTGTATATAGCCTCCACATTGACTCTGTACAGGTACCCCCTGTATATAGCCTCCACATTGACTCTGTACCGGTACCCCCTGTATATAGCCCCGCTATTGTTATTTACTGCTGCTCTTTAATTATTTGTTATTCTTATCTCTTCCTTATTAAAACATTTTTTTTCTTAAAACTGCATTTTTGGTTAAGGGCTTGTAAGTAAGCATTTCACTGTTGTATTCGGCGCATGGGACAAATAAACTTTGGTAAAGGGCAGGAGTCAGAATCGTGACCGGTGTGCAGCTACAATCTCTGCCTTGGCTGGTCTTGAAACACTGGCTATGTTATTGGGAGTTGTATATAGGAGACTGGACCCTACACTGGGCCCTACAAATGCTATGGTCGACACTCCCATTGGAGTTGGCTATACAGCCCAAAGAGATCTGGGTCCAGGCTAAGGTTGCATAAAGCTGATAGCCCACAGCTTTGCCTCCTCAGCATACTATGATGAATCACTGGTCACTGACCTCTCAGTCTGTCCTGATCCTGCAGTAGAATCAGAAGCATGAACACAAGCCAGTGGGCAAAACTGCTTGATAACGACGTCATTATAACAGGATTACAACCAATTCTATTCTGGACACTTTCAGATTTCGTTATCAACAAATGCGGAGAAAAGTACAGTAAATGTAAAATGCACATAAAATCAACAGTGAAATGTTTGGATACAGTCTTGTGTCAGGTGAACTGTTGTCTTCAACTTTGGTCTAATCATTTTCCCATAATCTCCAAACTGTTTCCTTTCAATTGCTACCATGCTTATGCAAATGCGTTTCATATTTCTCTACCGATTGCATTTAGCCCTATCCATATGGGCCAACTCCCACAAGGGTTAACCCTTTGCTCCAGGGTCGTCGTTGATAATGGCTGACCCTGGCCGTGACCCCACTCCTCTGCTTGGTTACATATCCTGTGTTTCTTTGAAAATATGTTTTATATACTGTAGCTAGTACTGGTCGTGACTTGTTCTATGCTTTCACCAGGGTTGAAGACGGAGTTCAGTGCCATGGTAGATGGCTCTATAGAATTACAGATTTTATAGGATCTTTGTGGATAGCTCAACACATTTTTCAACCCTCTAATGACATGTTTTATGCTTTCACCAAGTTTGAAAACTGAGACCTACTGAGATCAGTGCCATGGTAGATCTTTAAATATCTTTACCTCAAGCTGTTCCAGTTTTGTAATCATGTACTTTCTCCTGCCTTTAAAAAAAAAAAATCTTCTTGCAGAAATTATCAGAGGTAGGAAAGATAACTACTTGTTTTGATATGTCAAGCTTGCATGGAAATGATGCTCTTCCCAAAAATCTCTCTGTGTCCCAAATGGCACCGTATTACCTATTTAGTGCACTACCTATGGTCCCTGGTCAAAAGTAGTGCACTAAATAAGGAATATGGTGCCATTTTCGTGTTGTCATTTATTCACACTGTTCATTGCTTGGCTCTGTCATGTTTTTTAACTGTCTTTGTTGAAAACACTTTGCCTTGTTCATCTGTTTTCTTATTTAAAATGTTTTCCAAGAGTGCGCTTTCATCAAAAAGTGTTTTGATACTGTGCTTTTGGCATGCTGGTTCTTCCAGCTAGCTATTATTTTAGGCCTGAGTGGAGTTTTCTGGCTTGTTATTCTGCTTCGTAGAGGTGATGTGTGCGTCTTCTTGTATGTCTATCTGTTGTGAAGTCAATATGAAACAGTTTAAAAGTCAAGAACTATCGGTCAAGCCAGCTTGTTTTGCTCTCGTGATAAAAATGTAACTTTCCTTGATTACATGATAACAACTAAACTTTCCCTCTGAGAAAACAGTCATGAGCATAGTGTTGCTACTATTCACATGATTGAAGAGGTGCATGATTGTGTCAATATCTTATAGTCTGTTTTATTGTTGTGAACAAGGAGTTTTGAAAGTGACTCCAAGATGTTCATACCAAATGGAACCCTATTCCATATATAGTGTACTACATAGGGGAGCAACAGTAGTGCACTACATAAGGAATAGGGTGCTATTTGAGATGCATCCTTAGTGCTAAACTGGATTTCACAATAAAAACACTTTTTTTTTTTACCATTTCAGTAAAAACATGTTTATTAGGTAATTTACATATTTTCTCCTAAGAAATACTTCCATTATTCTCCAAAAAGTACATTTTTGCATTATATAGGTAATTATCCGATTTTCATGTACGTTTTTATTTCAGATATAGCATTGAAATGATCAGAAACCTTCAGTAGCATTTGAGATCTGTCATCACACCAGAGGGAGTTTGAGACGTTACTAAGCATTGGTACATATTAAATGTTAATGATTGACTAATTAGCAGTAAATGTATTAGCTCCCCATATTATCCAGTATACTGGCACCATCATAAAGCAGACAGTCAGTGGTGTCAACCAGGGACATACAGTCTTTCATAGTCATTCCCCACGCCCTGTTCAGTTATGTATTGTTCATTTCATTAAAATATTTGAGACAAAATATCAAATATAATTTATTACACAGATGAGCTGAAATACGTTTGAGAATGTGTTTATTTTATGCACCAGGGAGCAATTGTGTACAACAATGAACTTCTATGTCTGTCTGACACTTTTTCTCTGTCTGCCTGTTTTCTGGCCTGCTGCTCTACTTTCTCTGTCTGACACTGTTTCTCTCTGTCTGTCTGCCTGTTTTCTGGCCTGCTGCTCTACCTTCTCTGTCTGACACTGTTTCTCTCTGTCTGTCTGCCTGTTTGCTTGCCTGCTGCTCTACCTTCTCTGTCTGACACTGGTTCTCTCTGTCTGCCTGTTTTCTGGCCTGCTGCTGTACCTTCTCTGTCTGACACTGTTTCTCTGTCTGCCTGTTTTCTGGCCTGCTGCTCTACCTTCTCTGTCTGACACTGTTTCTTGCTGTCTGTCTGTTTGTTGCTGGCCTGCTGCTCTACCTTCTCTGTCTGACACTGTTTCTCTCTGTCTGCCTGTTTTCTGGCCTGCTGCTCTACCTTCTCTGTCTGACACTGTTTTTCTCTGTCTGCCTGTTTTCTGGCCTGCTGCTCTACCTTCTCTGTCTGACACTGTTTCTCTCTGTCTGCCTGTTTTCTGGCCTGCTGCTCTACCTTCTCTGTCTGACACCGGTTTCTCCAACTAGCTCTCACAGTCTTGCGTCAGAATTAGACGTTCATCCATGTTTCTAAAAACATCAAATTTAGAAGTTGTTCCAAACATCAAAATAAAATTTAAAAAAGTTTAGAAATTAACTCTAGAATCTTAAGATTAGACATGAACTCAGAATGGTTAAGGTAGGGTTCAGGTTTGGGATTGGCTTAAAACAGAAATATCTAAAATAACTTTCTATCACTGGATTTAAACATGCAACCTTTAGAAACAGAGGCAGATGCTAACCATTGATAAAGGTCAGTATCGCTGGACTTTCCATCACTGGATTCGAACATTCAACCTTTGGAACCATCCCCATCCACAACACTCTAGCAAAACCAAAGCCTACTTGAAGGTAACAGCACTCACTGTTGCCCCTAGTGGTCGGTTTCCATATCATCTCCCGACGCCCTCAGACATGGATGGACGTGGAATAGTGGCTTGTATGACAGGTGACCTGCCTGGTCTTCTCTCTCTTCTCTCTCTTCTTCTCTCTGCCTATTTGTTGTTGTCCGCTGCTCTTCCTACAGCATGTCGGAAGAAATAATGTCCATCTGAAAATGTTTCTCACTCGTCCTGTTTGCCTATTAATTATTGGGCTCTGCTCTTCCTACCGTACTAGAAGTAGGAACTGTGAGTTCTATGTCTGACTCTGTGTCTCTCCCTCCACCCCTGCTGGTTGCTGGGCCCTGCTCCCGCTACCTCCTCCTATAGGTAGGAACTGTGAGTTCCTCCCCTGTGAGGCCAACAACCCCTGTGAGAACGGTGCTGAGTGTGTAGAGGAACCTGATCAGGTCCGTTTCCCCCTGGGATTCCGCTGTCGCTGTCGACGTGGCTTCACAGGCCCCCGCTGTGAGATCAACATGGACGAGTGCAGCTCAAACCCCTGCCTTCACGGCTTCTGCTACGATGGTGAGAGACACACACCACTGGTGTACCACACACCCCTACAGGGAGGGTGGGGGGCACGGGCTCTGGGGGCCCCTAACCCTTATTTATTTTTTGTTTTAGGGGCCCCCTGGAGGTCGGTTCCCCCTCCCCAGATAGCATATGAACAGGTAATAAGTCATGGCAAAATGTGTAGAATAGCAGGAAATTAGATTTAAAAAAATACAAAAATCTCTGTCTCATTACAAAATGTGTAGAATAGCATGATATGAGCTATAAAACTGCAATATTTTCTCTCTGCCCCATTGCAATACGACTAGAATCAGAAACTGCAGTAGAGAAGGGCGAGTAGCGACCCACATGTCACAAAGCAGCGAGAAGCATCAGCCCACATGTCACAAACACATTTAATAACCACTCAGAGACAGGCCCCAGCTAACACATCTAAAAACGTATCTCTCTCTATTTATCTCTCTCTCTCTTTATTTATCTCTCTCTCTCTCTCTCTTTATCTCTCTCTCTCTCTATTTATCTCTCTCTCTCTATTTATCTCTCTCTCTCTCTATTTATTTCTCTCTCTCTCTATTTATCTCTCTCGCTCTCTATTTATCTCTTTCTCTCTATTTATCTCTCTCTCTCTATTTATCTCTCTCTCTATTTATCTCTCTCTCTATTTCTCTCTCTCTATTTCTCTCTCTCTATTTCTCTCTCTCTCTCTCTCTCTCTCTCTCTCTTTATCTCTCTCTCTATTTATCGCTCTCTCTCTATTTATCTCTCTCGCTCTCTCTCTATTTATCTCTCTCTCTCTCTCTCTCTCTCTCTCTCTCTCTCTCTCTATTTATCTCTCTCGCTCTCTCTCTATTTATCTCTCTCTCTCTATTTATCTCTCTCTCCCTCTGTCTGTATGTTTCTCTATTTATCACTCTCTCCCTCTGTCTGTATGTCTCTCTCTCCCTCTGTCTGTATGTCTCTCTCTCCCTCTATTTATCGGTCTCTCCCTCTCTCTCTATGTATCTCTCTCTCTCTGTCTGTATGTTTCTCTCCTCCCTCTCTCTCACCCCACCCCTACTCCTACCTTGTGCATCACAGTTGGTTTAGCTCACTTGCTTTCTGACAGGTACTGTTCCAGTGGGTCACAACCACTGTGACTAATAAGGACCGTTATGAGACTGGAGTTATTCCATCTGATGGTAATGACTGCATCCCAAATGGCACCCTGTTCCCTATAGAGTCCACTGCTTTTGACCATGGCACATGTACCCTATTTCCTTATGTAGTGCACTACTTTTGACCAGGGCAAGTATCCGGGGCACTGCAGTGGTCACCATCTGATGAGTTCTGTAACCTAACCACTGAGAGACCATCTGATGAGTTCTGTAACCTAACCACTGAGAGACCATCTGATGAGTTCTGTAACCTAACCACTGAAAGACCATCTGATGAGTTCTGTACCCTAACCACTGAAAGACTATCTGAGTTCTGTACCCTAATCACTGAGAGACTATCTGAGTTCTATACCCTAACCGCTGAGAGACCATCTGATGACTTCTGTACCCTAACCACTGAAAGACTATCTGAGTTCTGTAACCTAACCACTGAGAGACCATCTGATGAGTTCTGTAACCTAACCACTGAGAGACCATCTGATGAGTTCTGTAACCTAACCACTGAGAGACCATCTGATGAGTTCTGTAACCTAACCACTGAGAGACCAGCTGATGAGTTCTGTAACCTAACCACTGAGAGATCATCTGATGAGTTCTGTAACCTAACCACTGAGAGACTATCTGATGAGCTCTGTAACCTAACCACTGAGAGACCATCTGATGAGTTCTGTAACCTAACCACTGAGAGACCAGCTGATGAGTTCTGTAACCTAACCACTGAGAGACCATCTGATGAGTTCTGTAACCTAACCACAGAGACCATCTGATGAGTTCTGTAACCTAACCACTGAGAGACCATCTGATAAGTTCTCTAACCTAACCACTGAAAGACCATCAATTATTCATCAATGCTGTGTCCTAATTTGAATAATGGATGATACATTTCAGACTTAATACAATCAAAGAAATCTCACCACACACTCACACACACACACACAGTCAAATCCCCAAGGCAGAATGTTGTTTTTCCTTCTCTGGCTGGCTGGCGATTAATCCAATAAGGCTTCTATGTATTCAGTCTCCAACAAAAATGATGAAACAACTCCTAGATCAAATGAACAGTGTGGGTTAAGGATCAGAGATGACCAAAGTGATAAAGGATGAAACAACTCCTAGATCAAATGAACAGTTAAGTAAGGATCAGAGATGACCAAAGTGATAAATGATGGAAGCTGTGTTATTTCTCTAAAGAAATGTGCTTTAAAGTCATTGTCAAAAACAGATATTTGGCTTTTGTTCATAACATGTCAAGATATGGTTGGTCAAAAGGTGTATTATATGAGGTTATTACGTTGCTACACACGTCAATGCAATATGTCCGTCAGGTCAAATGTAACTAGCAGCTCTCAGGAGACATGGAGCACACCGGGAAACACATTTACAATATTGGGAGTGACAGAAGCTTTATGAACTGGGATCCTTATGAACTGGGATCCATTTTCCATTAGTTGACGTGGCTTCACATTCTTTTCTGTTGGTTTAGATCTCTGCCCACACACTGTTGAAATCATCTCTTTCACAGTATAGTACATAAAGAAACACAAAAAAACAAGATATGTAGGTCAAGTTTATTCTCCATATGTATTAACCACATTGGGGCGGCAGGTAGCCTAGTGGTTAGAGCGTTGAGCCAGTAACCGAATGGTTGTTAGATCGAATCCCCGAGCTGACAAGGTAAAAATCTGTCGTTCTGCCCCTGAACAAGGCACTGTTCCTAGACCGTCATTGTAAATAAGAATTTGTTCTTACTGACTTGCCTAGTTATATAAATAAAAAAATACAGAGGACATTTAATAGCAAGCTCTTATTTAACGTGAAAAAATGATCACACTGCTCTGAAAACTCATCAAACTATTCCTGAGATATTTGCCTTTTAGAAATAATCTGAATATCAAACTTACAAAAAATGCTAATTACGCAAATACACACTTACCATAAAATGTGCTAATGGAGATGGTAGCCATTTTGAAGAACCAGAAAGAATAAATGATCAAGGTGATACCCCCACACATGATATCATTGAAAAGTCCAGGGCCCGGTTTCCCAATAGCGATGGAACTTAGGCTTCCGAGTGTTTTAACGATGCATCGTTCCTACAACGGCCAAAGATGCAATATTAGTTTACCAAAACATGAAGCAGAAGGAACGTTCGCTAAGTGCACTGTTGAGGCTTGTGTCGATACTGTTAGGATCAAAAGAAAGAAAACACTGGTCTCAGATCAGCTTTCTACATTCAAATCTTACCTTAACATTAGAAGTATTCTACAATGCTGACAACGGATCAGCTCCTAGATGGATATTATCACCTATAGCTGCAAATATTCAGGCGGCTTATTTTAATGCTTACTCTATAATAATGCACTAAAGATTTGGCACATCATTATGCTACACATCAAGAAATATGTTGAGACACATTACAGACAGGAGCCTACAAGCAGTAAAATATAATGCTCAAAAAAATAAATGGAACACTAAGATAACACATCCTAGATCTGAATGAATTAAATAATCTTATTAAATACTTTTTTCTTTACATAGTTGAATGTGCTGACAACAAAATCACACAAAAATAATCAATGGAAATCCAATTTATCAATCAACCCATGGAGGTCTGGATTTGGAGTCACACTCAAAATGAAAGTGGAGAACCACACTACAGGCTGATCCAACTTTGATGTAATGTCCTTAAAACAAGTCAAAATGAGGCTCAGTAGTGTGTATGGCCTCCACGTGCCTGTATGACCTCCCTACAACGCCTGGGCATGCTCCTGATGAGGTGGCGGATGGTCTCCTTAGGGATCTCCTCCCAGACCTGGACTAAAGCATCCGCCAACTCCTGGACAGTCTGTGGTGCAACGTGGCGTTGGTGGATGGAGCGAGACATGATGTCCCAGATGTGCTCAATTGGATTCAGGTCTGGGGAACGGGCGGGCCAGTCCATAGCATCAATGCCTTCCTCTTGCAGGAACTGCTGACACACTCCAGCCACATGAGGTCTAGCATTGTCTTGCATTAGGAGGAACCCAGGGCCAACCGCACCAGCATATGGTCTCACAAGGGGTCTGAGGATCTCATCTCGGTACCTAATGGCAGTCAGGCTACCTCTGGCGAGCACATGGAGGGCTGTGCGGCCCCCCAAAGAAATGCCACCCCACACCATGACTGACCCACCGCCAAACCGGTCATGCTGGAGGATGTTGCAGGCAGCAGAACATTCTCCACGGCATCTTCAGACTCTGTCACGTCTGTCACGTGCTCAGTGTGAACCTGCTTTCATCTGTGAAGAGCACAGGGCGCCAGTGGCGAATTTGCCAATCGTGGTGTTCTCTGGCAAATGCCAAACATCCTGCACGGTGTTGGGCTGTAAGCACAACCCCCAACCTGTGGACGTCGGGCCCTCATACCACCCTAATGGAGTCTGTTTCTGACCGTTTGAGCAGACACATGCACATTTGTGGCCTGCTGGAGGTCATTTTGCAGGGCTCTGGCAGTGCTCCTCCTGCTCCTCCTTGCACAAAGGCGGAGGTAGCGGTCCTGCTGCTGGGTTGTTGCCCTCCTACGGCCTCCTCCACATCTCCTGATGTACTGGCCTGTCTCCTGGTAGCGCCTCCATGCTCTGGACACTACGCTGACAGACACAGCAAACCTTCTTGCCACAGCTCGCATTGATGTGCCATCCTGGATGAGCTGCACTACCTGAGCCACTTGTGTGGGTTGTAGACTCCGTCTCATGCTACCACTAGAGTGAAATCACCGGCAGCATTCAAAAGTGACCAAAACATCAGCCAGGAAGCATAAGAACTGAGAAGTGGTCTGTGGTCACCACCTGCCGAACCACTCCTTTATTGGGGGTGTCTTGCTAATTGACTATAATTTCAACCTGTTGTCTATTCCATTTGCACAACAGCATGTGAAATTTATTGTCAATCAGTGTTGCTTCCTAAGTGGACAGTTTGATTTCACAGAAGTGTGATTGACTTGGAGTTAGTGTGTTGTTTAAGTGTTCCCTTAATTTTTTTGAGCAGTGTATAACTAAATTGATTGAACATTAAATGACCTAGTGTTGCAATGGTGTTGCATGTTTCGTCACAAAATATTTTTGAAGGTTCGTTTTGGACTAGTGCCCAACTGAGCATTCTACTCAATGCATCGTCAATGAGATCTGATATAGATTTACAACATTGCCATCTGTCTAAAGTAAATTTGACGACGTGATAATGCTGGCAAGTTGTTTGACTACTTTAGCAATGTCATCGTATTTCCAGGCACTATAGCCTCCATCCAGAATGGCTGGCCTTATCACCACCTTAGTGAACCACTATGATGTCGCAAATACAGGGCGGCTTGACAACGGGAGGGCAACAAAAAAACATCTAAGGACGCTCTTAGCTGTTCTATAGGTGGTCTGAATAAGACGTTAGATTACGAGTGTTTTCAACTGCGACATTACGAAGGTTCTAACGATAAACTTAACCTTAAAACCTCTTGAGGATATCCTACCATAGGGGGCGCCACAGCGCATTTTGGAAAATATTCATTCCCATTTTCAACGGCCTACTAATCAAACTCAGAAGCTAGGACATGCATATACTTATTTTATATGGATAGAAAACACCCTAAAGTTTCTAAAACTGTTTGAATGGTGTCTGTGAGTATAACAGAACTCATATGGCAGTCAAAACCCCGAGACCGATTGAAACAGGAAGTGGGATTCTGAATTGTGGACTCGACTTCACAGCCTTGCCTGTAATTCACAACGTGAAAAATCGATCATTGAGCACTTTCTAGTGCTTCCACTAGATGTCCCCAGTCTTTACAAAGTGTTTTGAGGCTTCTACTGTCGAAACTCAGTGAAGGAGACGCTGTGGCAATTGGTCACAGTAGGAGGGCCATCAGCATTGTGACGTCGGCGGCCGTGTCTACCCCCACCTTTGGAAACGTTTTGAAACACAATGAAATCGTCCCACTCGAATCTAATTGGCTCTCTTGTTGAAACAGGTCCTGAAGATTAATGTTATACAACGTTTGACATGTTTGAACGAACCTAAAGGAGGGAAAAAAGTTATTTTTCGTAAGCCAAGTCCCGCGCACGGATCAGCATTTGGATACAGCCTTCAGACGCGCTAACAACAGCAAGCTAATGGAACATAAAGGATGGACTTTTTCGACCGAAAATACATTTGTCGTGGACCTGGGATTCCTGGAAGTGCTTTCTGATGAAGACAACTAAAGGTGAGGGATTATTGACAATATTATACAAGATCAGATGTGATTTGCGATTGTTCCAAGATGGTGCCGAGCTAGGTTTTCTAGCTCATTTTCTGAGTATCGCATCCCCTTTTATCTCAAAGTGTGATTACCCTGTAAAGTTAATTTAAAATCTGTTATGACGGGTGTTTTCAAGAGATATTCATCTATAAATCTTAGATTGGCAATATAAAATAAAAAAATCGTTTTCGAATAGTAATTTATGAAATTGTAGCACTGTTTCCCGGGACGCATTTTATGGGAAAATAGTTAGTCAACGTCAGGTGCCGATGTAAAATGCTGTTTTTATATAGAAATATGACCTTTATTGAACAAAAGAATGCATGCTGTGTGTAACATGATGTCCTAGGTGTGTCATCTGATGAAGTTTGTAAAAGGTTAGTGCTGCATTTAGCTGTTTTTTGGTTATATGTGATTGGTGGGAAAATTCAAATGATGCTACTTTTACCATGTACTCCTCTAACATAATCTAATGTTGTGCTTTTCCTGTAAAACCTTTTTGAAATCGGACGACGAGGGTCGATTCAAGAGAGGTGTATCTATAAAACGATATGAGACAGTCCTATATTTGAAAAAAAAAAATATTGAATTTCGTTATGCTAATGTCGCTAGGAGTTTTTCGCTGGAAAATGATCCCGCTAACGGGATGAGACGCTCTTAAGATACTTTGGGAAGCCCCGGGCCCAGAATATTCTCTTAAAACTTCTTTGGGATCGATCTCCCTTCCACGGGACGGTTGAGCTAACGTAGGCTAATGCGATTAGCATGAGGTTGTAAGTAACAAGAACATTTCCCAGGACATAGACGTATTTGATATTGGGAGAAAGCTTACATTCTTGTTAATCTAACTGCACACAATTTACAGTAGCTATTACAGTGAAATAATACCATTCTATTGTTTGAGGAGAGTGCACAGTTTTGAACATGAAAAGTTATTAATAAACAAATTAGGCACATTTGGGCAGTCTTGATAAAGATTTTTAACAGAAATGCAGTTGTTCATTGGATCAGTCTAAAACTTTGCACATACACTGCTGCCATCTAGTGGCCAACATTTAAATTGCAGCTGGGCTGGAATAATACATTATGGCCTTTCTCTTGCATTTCAAAGATGGTACAAAAAAATACAAAAGAATGTTTGGTTTTTCCTTTGTATTATCTTTTACCAGATCTATTGTGTTATATTCTCCTACATTCTTTTCACATTTCCACAAACTTCGAAGTGTTTCCTTTCAAATGGTACCAATAGTATGCATATCCTTGTTTCAGGGCCTGAGTTACAGGCAGTTAGATTTGGGTATGTCATTTTAGGTGAAAATTGAAAAAAAGGGGCGGATCCTTAGGACCTTACACAGTGGCATGTATGGCCTTAGAGATATGGACCAAAAACAACTTAATTGCTGGGTCTCAGGAGGATATTATAGCATTAAAAACAGTATTCAAAAGTTGTAATATAGATGACAGCAAGATTGTCAGAAGTCATACGTCCCAAATGGCACCCTGTTCCCTATATAATGCACACATTTGACAAGAGCCCTATGGGCCCTGGTCAAAAGAAGTGTACTAAATAGGGAATAGGGTGTAATTTGGGAAGCAATCAGGGTTTTCTCCTGGGTACTTAATGTAAACAACGTTAAAACCCCCTGGAGGCTGTATGGCGTCAGCATGCTTCAGGTCGGCTAGGCCAACTGAACGAGTGTGCTCGCGTACTCCTTTAAAAGACCTTCGCTTGAATAACAAGAAAAAAGCAGCAATAGTACTGTTTGTTCATTTTGAGACGCCGTTGCCAGTAGTCACTTCCACAAAATTGTTGAAGATAACTCAAGAATTCTGTCATTAATCTGATGTTGATGTTTTTGCCTAGGAGATCTTAGTCAGGCAATTTTACATCTAGCTAAGATGTTTGGTGCAAATTTCTCAATTAAAAAATGTACATAAAAACGAGTCATCTCTTGTCGAATGACAACAAAGACTTTATTGAAGAATCCCTGCTGTTGACTAATCACTGAAGGGTCATAGACTTTGGTTACCGACTTCGGCTTGCCTCCAAAAAAGCATGTAGTCTGCCTGAACAGCCGAAAAAAATAATCATCCAAAACGAACAAAAACGTCAGAAAATGTAATCATAATATATGCATGAATGCGGATGCATTCGGATGCGGATGCCTTTAGTTGAGGGCAGTTGGCTTGAGCGGTCCTGAGAGCCTGAGAGCAGAGGGGGCCAGTGGCTGGTGGTGTCCCTCCAGGCTCACAGGCTGGCCTTCAAGACCTGGAGCTCAGCTACACCGACCAAACATGGAGTCACCAGGGAGAGTAGAGCTCCTCACAATCCCATCCACCCTGTCCCATCCACCTAGCCCCATCCACCAGGCTCTAGCCACCCAGCCCCATCCACCAGGCTCTAGCCACCCAGCCCCATCCACCAGGCCCTAGCCACCCAGCCCCATCCACCCAGTCCCATCCACCCAGTCCCATCCACCCAGCCCCATCCACCAGGCCCTAGCCACCCAGTCCCATCCACCCAGCCCCATCCACCAGGCTCTAGCCACCCAGTCCCATCCACCCAGCCCCATCCACCCAGCCCCATCCACCAGGCCCTAGCCACCCAGTCCCATCCACCCAGCCCCATCCACCCAGTCCCATCCACCCAGCCCCATCCACCAGGCCCTAGCCACCCAGTCCCATCCACCCAGCCCCATCCACCCAGCCCCATCCACCCAGCCCCATCCACCAGGCTCTAGCCACCCAGCCCCATCCACCAGGCCCTAGCCACCCAGCCCCATCCACCCAGCCCCATCCACCCAGCCCCATCCACCCAGCCCCATCCACCCAGCCCCATCCACCCAGCCCGAGCCACCCAGCCCCATCCACCCAGCCCGAGCCACCCTGTCCCATCCACCCTGTCCCAGCCACCCTGTCCCATCCACCCAGCCCCATCCACCAGGCTCTAGCCACCCAGCCCCATCCACCCAGCCCCATCCACCAGGCTCTAGCCACCCAGCCCCATCCACCCAGCCCCATCCACCAGGCTCTAGCCACCCAGCCCCATCCACCAGGCTCTAGCCACCCAGCCCCATCCACCCAGCCCCATCCACCCAGCCCGAGCCACCTAGCCCCATCCACCCAGCCCGAACCACCCAGCCCGAACCACCCTGTCCCATCCACCCTGTCCCATCCACCTAGCTCCATCCACCCTGTCCCATCCACCCTGTCCCATCCACCAGGCTCTAGCCACCTAGCCCCATCCACCCTGTCCCATCCACCCTGTCCCATCCACCAGGCTCTAGCCACCTAGCTCCATCCACCCCGTCCCATCCACCCTGTCCCATCCACCAGGCTCTAGCCACCTAGCTCCATCCACCCCGTCCCATCCACCCTGTCCCATCCACCAGGCTCTAGCCACCCAGCCCCATCCACCCAACCCGAACCACCCAGCCCGAGCCACCCAGCCCCATCCACCCAGCTATTCACCAGAGATAGCAGAGGTCTGTACAACTACAGCCATCAGGGATAGCTCTGCATAGTCCTAGTTCCAGCCATCCAGCGCCAGCCACCCAGGCCCAGCCACCCAGCCCCATACACCTAGCCCCAGTCACCTAACCCCAGCCACCCAGCCCCATCTACCCAGCCCCAGTCACGCAGCCCCAGTCACCCGGCCCCAGCCACCTAGCCCCAGTCACCAAGCCTCATATACCTAGCCCCAGTCACCCAGCCTCATATACCTAGCCCCAGTCACCCAGCCACATATACCTAGCCCCAGCCACCCAGCCTCATATACCTAGCCCCAGCCACCCAGCCTCATATACCTGGCCCCAGCCACCCAGCCTCAAATACCTAGCCCCAGTCACCCAGCCTCATATACCTAGCCCCAGTCACCCAGCCTCATATACCTAGCCCCAGTCACCCAGCCTCATATACCTAGCCCCAGTCACCCAGCCCCAGCCACCCAGCCTCATATACCTAGCCCCAGCCACCCAGCCACATATACCTAGCCCCAGCCACCCAGCCTCAAATACCTAGCCCCAGTCACCCAGCCTCATATACCTAGCCCCAGCCACCCAGCCTCATATACCTAGCCCCAGCCACCCAGCCTCATATACCTAGCCCCAGCCACCCAGTCTCATATACCTAGCCCCAGTCACCCAGCCTCATATAGCTACCCCAGCCACCCAGCCTCATATACCTAGCCCCAGCCACCCAGCCTCATATACCTAGCCCCAGCCACCCAGGCTCATATACCTAGCCCCAGTCACCCAGCCACATATACCTAGCCCCAGTCACCCAGCCTCATATACCTAGCCCCAGCCACCCAGGCTCATATACCTAGCCCCAGTCACCCAGCCTCATATACCTAGCCCCAGCCACCCAGCCTCATATAGCTAGCCCCAGCCACCTAGCCTCATATACCTAGCCCCAGCCACCCAGCCTCATATACCTAGCCCCAGCCACCCAGCCTCATATAGCTGCCCCAGCCACCCAGCCTCATATACCTAGCCCCAGCCACCCAGCCTCATATACCTAGCCCCAGCCACCCAGCCTCATATAGCTACCCCAGCCACCCAGCCTCATATACCTAGCCCCAGTCACCCAGCCTCATATAGCTACCCCAGCCACCCAGTCTCATATACCTAGCCCCAGCCACCCAGCCTCATATACCTAGCCCCAGCCACCCAGACTCATATACCTAGCCCCAGTCACCCAGCCCCAGCCAACTAGCCCCATCAGCTGGGATGAGTAATGCCACTGCCACCCATGACCTAAAGCATTTAATGAGAGTAATAGCAGCTACACACACCAAAGACAGAGTGACAGCATAGATTACATGGTAAATCTTTGGGATAATGAAGGACCCATGGCTACGGGTTGTTATAAATTCACTCCCCTGGAAGAACCGTCGCAATTACCCCTGTCACTGCCACTGACTGTGTACTACTGTTGTGGTTGTCTCTGTCCCAAATGGCATTCTATTCTCTACGTAGTGCACTATTTCTGACCACAGCCCTATGGGTGCCATTTGGGAGGCAAACTTGGTAAGAAAAGGAGATGGCGATGAATCTCTCTTTAACATCATCAATGATTAATAAAGAGAAAATAGGAATTGGATTATTAGCCCTGGGAGATTCTGATTTCTGACATGGTGCACAGAAATCGACACATTTGTAACAGTTCTTTCTATCTCACACTTCCCTTTTCCGTCCGTTTACTATGTTGGCTTCACTAGAGAGAGAGAGAGAGAGAGAGAGAGAGAGGAAGCACATGACCAGGCTTTTATTGAGAAAGAGAGGGGGAATAGGTAGAGAGAGGTATAGAAAGATAGAGTTAATAGGTAGAGAAAGAGATGGTGAATTGGTAGAGGTAGAGAGGGTGAATAGGTAGAGAAAGAGAGGGTGAATAAGTAGAGAGAGGTAGAGAAAGAGAGGGTGAATAAGTAGAGAAAGAGATGGTGAATAAGTAGAGGTAGAGAAAGATGGTGAATAGGTAGAGAAAGAGATGGTGAATAGGTAGAGGTAGAGAGGGTGAATAGGTAGAGGTAGAGAGGGTGAATAGGTAGAGGTAGAGAGGGTGAATAGGTAGAGGTAGAGAGGGTGAATAGGTAGAGGTAGAGAAAGAGAGGGTGAATTGGTAGAGAAAGAGAGGGTGAATTGGTAGAGAAAGAGAGGGTGAATAGGTAGAGAAAGAGGGTGATTAGGTAGAGAAAGAGAGGGTGAATTGGTAGAGCGGTAGAGAAATAAAGGGTGATTAGGTAGAGAAAGAGAGGGTGAATAGGTAGAGAGAGGTAGAGAAAGAGATGGTGAATAGTTAGAGAAAGAGAGGGTGAATAGGTAGAGGTAGAGAAATGTACTATCAAATCCATCCATAGTACATTGTAAGTTATACCTAATTGACATATTTCTCTCCTTTTAGTGGTAGATGGGTTCTACTGCCTGTGCAACCCTGGCTATGCTGGTGTGAGATGTGATCAAGACATAGATGACTGTGCCAGCAACATGTGCAGCAACAACTCAACCTGCAGAGACCTCCACTTGGTGAGTTTGATTTGGGGTAAAAGGCTAGGAAGGATACAACGTTATCACGACATGCCTCGTTCATGTCCATATCAAACAATATCAATATGGTATTGAATTATCAATATCGTTGCCCACCACTAATAGAAATCAACAATTCAAAAGGGTGAAACAACACTTATTTCCAATGTGGTCCTTGAAGTGGATTAAGTCATATATTACATGCTCAGGCAAATATGAGGTGACAAAGCAGATTTGTTTTAATAAGGGGTAGATAATGGAGAGTAGGGGGTCCAGCACACAGCCCTGGGGAAC
Organism: Salmo trutta; assembly: GCF_901001165.1. Classification (NCBI taxonomy): domain Eukaryota; kingdom Metazoa; phylum Chordata; class Actinopteri; order Salmoniformes; family Salmonidae; genus Salmo; species Salmo trutta. The sequence continues at coordinate 4,925,703 of NC_042974.1, read as the reverse complement.
ACCCTGTATAACTGGAATGGACTCTTAGTTGTGGCCAGTGAGGTAGTTTCCAAGTTTCTATGTATGCTTATTTCATATTATGGTATGTCTTTGGTTTTGTAACACTTGGGAACAATCCACATCTATTACTGTGTGTGTCAGCCATCACATCTTCATTTACATAGTCTAACATTATGCAACATCCTGTTTCTCTGTGTGTCAGCATCACATCTTCATTTACATAGTCTAACATTATGCTACATCCTGTTTCTCTGTGTGTCAGCCATCACATCTTCATTTACATAGTCTAACATTATGCTACATCCTGTTTCTCTGTGTGTCAGCATCACATCTTCATTTACATAGTCTAACATTATGCTACATCCTGTTTCTCTGTGTGTCAGCATCACATCTTCATTTACATAGTCTAACATTTTGCAACATCCTGTTTCTCTGTGTGTCAGCCATCACATCTTCATTTACATAGTCTAACATTATGCTACATCCTGTTTCTCTGTGTGTCAGCCATCACATCTTCATTTACATAGTCTAACATTATGCTACATCCTGTTTCTCTGTGTGTCAGCCATCACATCTTCATTTACATAGTCTAACATTATGCTACATCCTGTTTCTCTGTGTGTCAGCCATCACATCTTCATTTACATAGTCTAACATTATGCTACATCCTGTTTCTCTGTGTGTCAGCCATCACATCTTCATTTACATAGTCTAACATTATGCTACATCCTGTTTCTCTGTGTGTCAGCCATCACATCTTCATTTACATAGTCTAACATTATGCTACATCCTGTTTCTCTGTGTGTCAGCATCACATCTTCATTTACATAGTCTAACATTATGCTACATCCTGTTTCTCTGTGTGTCAGCCATCACATCTTCATTTACATAGTCTAACATTATGATACATCCTGTTTCTCTGTGTGTCAGCATCACATCTTCATTTACATAGTCTAACATTATGCTACATCCTGTTTCTCTGTGTGTCAGCCATCACATCTTCATTTACATAGTCTAACATTATGCTACATCCTGTTTCTCTGTGTGTCAGCCATCACATCTTCATTTACATAGTCTAACATTATGCTACATCCTGTTTCTCTGTGTGTCAGCATCACATCTTCATTTACATAGTCTAACATTATGCTACATCTACATGTTTCTCTTTTCCTCTCCTCTCAGCCATTTCTCTTCTCCATCTCTACCGTAAGCCCTGTCGTTTGCCCTTTCCCTCTCTCCCTTGTTCATCTGATATTTATCTTCACACACTTTCTTTTCACATTTTATTCTCTCTCTGTTCTCTCTCTCTCTGTTCTCTCTGTTCTCTCTCTCTCTAGCCTTTCTCCTCCTGTTTGTTCTCCTTTCTCTCTGTTCTCTTTTCTCTCTCTCTCTCTTGCTCTGTTCTCTCTGTTCTCTCTCCTCTAGTCTTTCTCCTCCTGTTTGTTCTCTGTTCTCTCTTTGTTCTCTCTGTTCTCTCTCTCTCCTTTAGCCTTTCTCCTCCTGTTTGTTCTCCTTTTTCTCTGTTCTCGCTCTCTAGCCTTTCTCCTCCTGTTTGTTCTCCTTTTTCTCTGTTCTCGCTCTCTAGCCTTTCTCCTCCTGTTTGTTCTCCATTCTCTCTGTTCTCTCTCTCTCTCTGTTCTATCTCTGTTCTCTCTCTCTCTGTTCTCTCTCTCTCTCTGTTCTCTCTCTCTCCTGGCTCCCCTCCTCATTCGCTCCCCTCTGTCTTTGCTCCCATCTTCCTTCTCTCCCCTCATGCTTTTCAAGCTACATGAGGGACAACACACACACACACACACACACACACACACACACACACACACACACACACACACACACACACACACACACACACACACAGACCCCCCCCCACACACACACACCACACACACACAAACCCACACAAACACACACACACAAACACACACACACACACCCCACACAAACACACACACACTTACAGCCCTCCCTCCTCTCTCTAAATGAATATACAAGGTGTTAGGATTCATACACTCCAGACTCCAGACTCAGAACTGTAGGGTAGAAAATAGGATACCATTTATTTATGTTGAATAATGCAAAACTCTGTTCTAGCTGGTTAAAATGGAGACGGGGACAGGGAGGAATCCATTTATTTCACCAGTGGTGGAGCAGAACGGCTTTAAATGAAAGATTTCCACTTAGTAGTGGAGTTTGCGAACGTTTTATAAATCCTCTCATAAGAATGTGAAGTATTTATGTTTAGTGTAATCACTATGGTCTATGTGCAGAGTGAGATGATTTGTCTGATGTGCTAAGCATTTCAATTTCCACTGCCAAGGATTTCTGCCATTTGTACTCTACTGTTATCCCTGTAGCATGTATCTCTTTGAATCCCGTTGTTCATTCTTGGAATGTATCCATTACAAGTGGATATGTCCCGTACAACACATACTCCATGTTGCTTAGCTTCTATGAGAATATTAAGACACATCATGTCTTGATTAGATGTAAAAAAGTATGCCATCAAAGATGCATGAACTGTGCAGCATGTTTAACAACACTACATGATGATCAAACAGTAGACCAGGCACTTGACTGTTTAATAACACTCCATGGTGATCAAACAGTAGACCAGGCACTTGACTGTTTAACAACACTCCATGATGATCAAACAGTAGACCAGGCACTTGACTGTTTAACAACACTCCATGATGATCAAACAGTAGACCAGGCACTTGACTGTTTAATAACACTCCGTGATGATCAAACAGTAGACCAGGCACTTGACTGTTTAACAACACTCCATGATGATCAAACAGTAGACCAGGCACTTGACTGTTTAATAACACTCCATGATGATCAAACAGTAGACCAGGCACTTGACTGTTTAACAACACTCCATGATGATCAAACAGTAGACCAGGCACTTGACTGTTTAATAACACTCCATGGTGATCAAACAGTAGACCAGGCACTTGACTGTTTAATAACACTCCATGATGATCAAACAGTAGACCAGGCACTTGACTGTTTAACAACACTCCATGATGATCAAACAGTAGACCAGGCACTTGACTGTTTAATAACACTCCATGGTGATCAAACAGTAGACCAGGCACTTGACTGTTTAACAACACTCCATGATGATCAAACAGTAGACCAGGCACTTGACTGTTTAATAACACTCCGTGATGATCAAACAGTAGACCAGGCACTTGACTGTTTAACAACACTCCATGATGATCAAACAGTAGACCAGGCACTTGACTGTTTAATAACACTCCATGATGATCAAACAGTAGACCAGGCACTTGACTGCATGGTTGAAGAGGTTATTGTCATCCTGTATGAAGAAGATTGCTGACTGATTAACTGTGTGTTCCAAATGACATCATTGTCCCTATATAGTGTACTACTTTTGACCAGGGCCCATAGGACACCCTATTCCCTACATAGTGCCCTACTTTTGACCAGGGCCCATGGGGCACCCTGTTCCCTATATAGTACCCTACATTTGACCAGGGCCCATGGGGCACCCTATTCCCTATGTAGTGCCCTATTCCCTATGTAGTGCCCTGGTCAGAAGCTGTTGCTCTGGATAGGAGTGTCTGCTAAATGACTAAAATGTAAATGTAAATTTGGGAAGCGACCACTGTGTTAGTTATTACCTGTTTGATGTGATGCAAATCATCTTCTTCTGTTTTGTCACTGTGTTGGCGTTTATGGAAATGAACATTGTTAATGATACACCTGTGTAAGAAGCAGCGAGGCCCCCATGGGGCCCCTTCTGTAGATGTTGTTTGGTAACATTGTTTGTTGCTGTTGCAGTAATGATCTAATATTTTATTACATTAGCATGGCTGACACACACACACACACATTTTCATGCGTAAGCACGTACACACACACGCGAGCAGACACACACACACACACACACACAACTGAATACTGTACATTTTGTGTTAATTAATTTTGAAAGAATTGATGTTGTTGGATGTATTAGAGTTTGGATGGATTTAGAGGCAGAGGCCATTACTGTTGAAGGAATCATTTAGGATCCATTACTGTTGAAGGAATCATTTAGGATATGTTACTGATGAAGGAATCCTTTAGGATCCATTACCAGTGAAGGAATCCTTTAGGAACCGTTACTGATGAAGGAATCCTTTAGGATCCATTACTGATGAAGGAATCCTTTAGGATCCATTACCAGTGAAGGAATCCTTTAGGAACCATTACTGATGAAGGAATCCTTTAGGATCCATTACTGGTGAAGGAATCCTTTAGGATCCATTACTGGTGAATTAATCCTTTAGGATCCAATACTGGTGAAGGAATCCTTTAGGATCCGTTACTGATGAAAGAATCCTTTAGGATCCATTACTGGTGAAGGAATCCTTTAGGATCCGTTACTGATGAAGGAATCCTTTAGGATCCATTACTGGTGAAGGAATCCTTTAGGATTCATTACTGGTGAAGGAATCCTTTAGGATTCATTACTGGTGAAGGAATCCTTTAGGATCCATTACTGGTGAAGGAATCCTTTAGGATCCGTTACTGGTGAAGGAATCCTTTAGGATCCATTACTGGTGAAGGAATCCTTTAGGATCCATTACTGGTGAAGAAATCCTTTAGGATCCATTACCGGTGAAGGAATCCTTTAGGATCCATTATTGGTGAATTAATCCTTTAGGATCCATTACTGGTGAAGGAATCCTTTAGGATCCATTACTGGTGAATTAATCCTTTAGGATATGTTACTGGTGAAGGAATCCTTTAGGATCCATTACTGGTGAATTAATCCTTTAGGATATGTTACTGGTGAAGGAATCCTTTAGGATCCATTACTGGTGAATTAATCCTTTAGGATCTGTTACTGGTGAAGGAATCATTTGTATTGTTTTTGCTCTGAACTTCATGTCACTGTATCCTTGATCCACCTATCAAAGCTCCTCAGCTATTTCAATTTTAATGCATTTGTATGTTTTTGTATGGACATCGTTTCAAGGTTTTGGTTCATAACCTTGCTGGTAAAACAGCTGAAACACTGACAATACAGCTTGGTTTTGCAATAGTGTACATCTAGAAGACAATACAATATCACAACATGTCAATGTGAAGGACAAGGTGACAGTTCCACTGACTTGAAGTTAATGAAAAATAAGATATTCCCAGTCTTGGTCACAGTGTTATTGTGTTCCTGGTTCAGCAGTCGTGTTTCCTGTCTTTTCCCCATTCTTCCTCTCATTATTCAGATAGAGACAGCCAGGAACTGGAACCCACTTCACACCTTGATAACGTCCTAAATGGCACCCTATTCCCTACATAGTGCACTACGCCCTGGTCAGAAATAGTGCACTATGTAGAGTATAGGGTGTTATTTCTGCCGTAGCCCTTGTTTACCATTGCAGTTGTTCTAGCTCCCTCTATGCATCAGTATCTTATTAGGGATAATTGCATCTCCATGAAGGTGATTTCAAAGGAAAAATTTGATTATTAGATTTGTCCCAAATTATACCCTATACCCAATATAGGGAACTACTTTTGACCAGAGCCCTATGGTAGAGCCATATAAGTAGTGCTTTGTGAAGGGAGTACGGTGCTATTTTGTAGCCTATATTCTCCATAGCCCGAGGTCAGGAATTGGTGTCTCCCGAAGGCATCTCATTTATCATGAGATGACTGTTAGATTTTCTATTTTTCCTCCTATCCTTCTCTAATGAATAGGGCCCTGCAGTGTCCTACCCTCCTCTAATGAATAGGGCCCTGCAGTGTCCTACCCTCCTCTAATGAATAGGGCCCTGCAGTGTCCTACCCTCCTCTAATAAATAGGGCCCTGCAGTGTCCTACCCTCCTCTTATGAATAGGGCCCTGCAATGTCCTACCGTCCTCTAATGAATAGGGCCCTGCAGTGTCCTACCCTCCTCTTATGAATAGGGCCCTGCAATGTCCTACCGTCCTCTAATGAATAGGGCCCTGCAGTGTCCTACCCTCCTCTTATGAATAGGGCCCTGCAGTGTCCTACGCTCCTCTAATGAATAGGGCCCTGCAGTGTCCTACCCTCCTCTAATGAATAGGGCCCTGCAGTGTCCTACCCTCCTCTAATGAATAGGGCCCTGCAGTGTCCTACGCTCCTCTAATGAATAGGGCCCTGCAGGGTCCTACCCTCCTCTTATGAATAGGGCCCTGCAGTGTCCTACCCTCCTCTTATGAATAGGGCCCTGCAGTGTCCTACCCTCCTCTTATGAATAGGGCCCTGCAGTGTCCTACCCTCCTCTTATGAATAGGGCCCTGCAGTGTCCTACCCTCCTCTAATGAATAGGGCCCTGCAGTGTCCTACGCTCCTCTAATGAATAGGGCCCTGCAGTGTCCTACCCTCCTCTTATGAATAGGGCCCTGGGGTGTCCTACGCTCCTCTAATGAATAGGGCCCTGCAGTGTCCTACCCCATCTAATGAAGAGGGCCCTGCAGTGTCCTACCTCCTCTAATAAATAGGGCCCTGCAGTGTCCTACCCCCTCTTATGAATATGGCCCTGCAGTGTTCTACCCCCTCTTATGAATATGGCCCTACAGTGTTCTACCCCATCTAAAGAAAAGGGCCCTGCAGTGTCCAACCTCCTCTTATGAATAGGGGCCCACAGTGTCCAACCTCCTCTAATAAATAGGGCCCTGCAGTGTCCTACCTCCTCTTATGAATAGGGCCCTGCAGTGTCCTACCCTCCTCTTATGAATTGGTGCCTGCAGTGTCCTACCCTCCTCTTATGAATAGGGGCCCACAGTGTCCAACCTCCTCTAATAAATAGGGCCCTGCAGTGTCCTACCTCCTCTTATGAATAGGGCCCTGCAGTGTCCTACCCTCCTCTTATGAATTGGTGCCTGCAGTGTCCTACCCTCCTCTTATGAATTGGTGCCTGCAGTGTCCTACCCTCCTCTTATGAATAGGGGCCCACAGTGTCCAACCTCCTCTAATAAATAGGGCCCTGCAGTGTCCTACCTCCTCTTATGAATAGGGCCCTGCAGTGTCCTACCCTCCTCTTATGAATTGGTGCCTGCAGTGTCCTACCCTCCTCTTATGAATAGGGGCCTGCAGTGTCCTACCTCCTCTTATGAATAGGGGCCTGCAGTGTCCTATCCCCTCTTATGAATAGGGGCCTGCAGTGTCCTACCCCCTCTTTTGAGTAGGGTACCTGCTGTGTCCTACCTCCTCTTATGAATTGGGGCCTGCAGTGTACAAATTATATCAGACAAAGTTGAACAGCTCCCCTCCAGTGTATGAAATGCAAATTAGCAGGTGTTCAAACAGCAGCAAGCACAACACACACACACACACACACACACACGAACACACACCGGACCTTAGACATACACAGGACGTTGGCTGGCATTGAAGAATTCTGTATACCCCTTGACAGTTTGACCCCCTTTGTTTTGTATGCAAAGAGGATTGTGTTAAATTAAACCTGCCTGATCCTGGCCAGGAAACTAATAGACAACAACCCATTCATCTCCTACACCCTGATTAATTATCATAATGAAGATTTTAATGACCAACTGGAGGACAAGTAGTCCACAGACTTTAACGAAGAGAAAACAACTCTAGTTGTCCAGTGACTTTATACAAAGACTATAAGAAGATAAGAACTCAAGCAGTCCAGTGACTTTATACCAAGAGTATAAGAAGATAAGAACTCAAGCAGTCCAGTGACTTTATACCAAGAGTATAAGAAGATAAGAACTCAAGCAGTCCAGTGACTTTATACCAAGAGTATAAGAAGATAAGAACTCAAGCAGTCCAGTGACTTTATACCAAGAGTATAAGAAGATAAGAACTCAAGCAGTCCAGTGACTTTATACAAAGAGTATAAGAAGATAAGAACTCAAGCAGTCCAGTGACTTTATACAAAGAGTATAAGAAGATAAGAACTCAAGCAGTCCAGTGACTTAAAACCTGTTGGGGATAGGGGGCAGTATTTGCACGGCTGGATAAAAAACGTACCCGATTTAATCTGGTTACTACTCCTGCCCAGAAACTAGAATATGCATATAATTATTAGCTTTGGATAGAAAACACCCTAAAGTTTCTAAAACTGTTTGAATGGTGTCTGTGAGTATAACAGAACTCATATGGCAGGCAAAAACCTGAGAAGATTCCAAACAGGAAGTACCCTCTCTGACCATTCATTGGGCTTCTTGGCTCTGTTTATTGAACATTTAGGATCTTTGCTGTAATGTGACACTTCCTACGGCTCCCATAGGCTCTCAGAACCCGGGAAAAAGCTGAATGATGTAATTCCAGCCGCTGGCTGAAAAACTTTCGCGCATTTGGATGGTGGTCGATCAGAGGGCCATCAGACTGAGGCTCGTGCACGAGGGGATCCCATGCTTTTATTTTCTCTCTCTTTGTACTAAAAAACGATTTCCCGGTCTGAATATTATCGCTTTTTCACGAGAACAAATGGCATAAAAATTGATTTTAAACAGCGGTTGACATGCTTCGAAGTACGGTAATGGAATATTTAGAAATGTTTTGTCACGAAATGCGTCGTGCTCGTCACCCTTCTTTACCATTCGGATAGTGTCTTGAATGCACGAACAAAACAGAGGATATTTGAACATAACTATGGATTATTTTGAACCAAACCAACATTTGTTATTGAAGTAGAAGTCCTGGGAGTGCATTCTGATGAAGACAGCAAAGGTAATAACATTTTTCTTATAGTAAATCTGACTTTGGTCAGGGCTAAACTTGGTCGGTGTCTAAATGGCTAGCCCTGTGATGCCGGGCTATCTACTGAGAATATTGCAAAATGTGCTTTCACCGAAAAGCTATTTTAAAATCGGACATAGCGAGTGCATAGAGGAGTTCTGTATCTATAATTCTTAAAATAATTTATGTTTTTTGTGAACGTTTATTGTGAGTAATTTAGTAAATTCACCGGACGTTTTCGGTGTGTATGCTAGTTCTGAACGTCACATGCTAATGTAAAAAGCTGGTTTTTGATATAAATATGAACTTGATTGAACAAAACATGCATGTATTGTATAACATAATGTCCTAGGGTTGTCATCTGATGAAGATCATCAAAGGTTAGTGCTGCATTTAGCTGTCTTCTGGGTTTATGTGACATTATATGCTAGCTTGAAAAATGGGTGTCTGATTATTTCTGGCTGGGTACTCTGCTGACATAATCTAATGTTTTGCTTTCGTTGTAAAGCCTTTTTGAAATCGGACAGTGTGGTTAGATTAACGAGAGTCTTGTCTTTAAAATGGTGTAAAATAGTCATATGTTTGAGAAATTGAAGTAATAGCATTTCTAAGGTATTTGAATAACGCGCCACGGGATTCAACTGGCTGTTGAGTAGGTGGGACGATTTCGTCCCGCCGACCCTAGAGAGGTTAATACAAAGAGTATAAGAAGATAAGAACTCAAGCAGTCCAGTCACTTTAAGTTGATAAAAAAAGACAACTCACGCAGAACACTAACTTGAGCGTAGAGTACGGTGAGTACATAGAGCACGCGGAGTACGGGGAGTACGGGAGTATGTGGTGTACGGGGAGTACGTGGAGTACAGGGAGTACGGGGAGTACGTGGTGTACGTGGTGTACGGGGAGTACGGGGAGTACAGGGAGTACAGTGAGTACGGGGAGTACGTGGTGTATGGAGAGGACAGTGAGTACACATTGGTGCGGCTGGCTTCCGGGTTGGATGTGCATTGTGTCAAGAAGCAGTGCGGCTTGGTTGGGTTGTGTTTCGGAGGACGCATGGCTCTCGACCTTCGCCTCTCCCGAGTCCGTATGGGAGTTGCAGCGATGAGACAGGACTGTAACTACTGCCAATTGGATACCACGAAATTGGGGAGAGAAAAAGGGGTAAAATATATATTTTTTTAAATTATTTTTTTTTAATTTGAAATGGGCCTTCGCTCAGAAGAAATAGCCCTCTTGTTATTTTTAAATTCAAATTCAAATGAAGATTATTGATGAAATGAATTACTCGACTCGTGTAGTTTTTCTCCATCTGTTGCTTGGCGCCACCTGCATAAGAATTGAACTATATTTTCAGCACCAGGCGCTGTTCACCTCCTATTGATTGCCTGCGGTTGCAGCAAAACATTTCAGCATCTAAAAAAAAAACGGTCCACTGCCTGCTTTATTAGTTGACTGTCTCCTGCATCCTCTCTTCTCATTGATTAAGTTAAAATGTAACTTTTGCATTATTTAGGTAGGGACACTTCCTTCTTCAGACATTGCATTTGGGAATTTTTGCATATCAGGTCCAAGATAAAACATAATTTTTTTTTGAATGAACAAAAATATTCATAATTAATTTGAAGGGCTTTGAGGGGCCTAATAATATTGCTGGCGGGCCAGATTTGGCCCACGGGCCGCCATTTGGGGAACCCTGACATAGAGCCATGACTCCATGGAACTCTATTCCACATCAAGTAGCTCATGCAAGCAGTAGAATCAGATTTTAAAAAACAGATAAACATACACTTTTGGAACAGTGTGGGGAGTGTGAAGAGACACACACACACACGATAACATATGCACAATACACACACGTACACATGTATTTTGCCTTGTAGATATGTGGTAGTAGAGTAGTGGCCTGAGGGCATACACTTAATGTGTTGTGAAAAGTGTTATGAAATGCAATATAATGTTTTCCTAATTGTATATAACTGCTTTATTTTAGCTAGACTCCAGGAAGAGTAGCTGCTGCCTTGGCAGTAACTAATGGGGATCCATAATAAATACAAATACAATACAAATATGAATAGAAAGTATTAAAAAAATTTGCCCTATCCCCAAAAATAGTTTACATTAATATAATTATTTTAAGAAACGCACAATGCCCTGTATGTATAATTTGACTCATAATATACACTGTTTGTACAAAACATTCTAATATCGAGTTGCAACCCCTTTTCCCCTCAGTACAGCCTCCAATGCTTCCCACAGTTGTGTCAAGTTGGCTGGATGTCCTTTGGGTGGTGGACCATTCTTTATACACAGGGCAAACTGTTGAGCGTGAAAAACCCAGCAGCGTTGCAGTTCTTGACACACTCAAACCGGTGTGCCTAACACCTACTACCATACTCCACTCAAAGGCACTTGCATATTTTATCTTGCCCATTCACCCTCTGAATAGTATACATACACAATCCATGTTTCAATTATCTCAAAGCTTAAAAATCCTTCTGTAACCTGTCTGCTCCTCTTCATCTACACTGATTGAAGTGGATTTAACAGGTGACATCAATAAGGGGTCATAGCTTTCACCTGGATTCACCTGGTCAGTCTATGTCATGGAAAGAGCAGGTGTTCCTAATGTTTTATACACTCAGTGTATACAGAAGTAACAGATGCTAACAAAGTTATACCTTGAAAAGCAGGCCCTGAATATTTTAAAAGAGGTGGGTGGTGTTTGGAATATCCAGTAGTGGAAATTCCAAGTCAACCATGACTATTCCACAGATTAAAGCTACAATCTGCGATAAACGCAACATGCAGCAATTTCAAAGATTTCACTGAGTTACAGTTCATTTAAGGATATCAGTAAATTGCAATAAATTCATTAGGCCATAATTTATGGATTTCCCATGACTGGGAATACAGGTATGCATCTGTTGGACACATATACCTTAAAAAAAGTAGGGGTGTGGATCAGAAAACAAGTCAGTATCTGGTCTGCCCATCATTTGCCTCATACAGCGTGACACATCTCCTTCACATAGAGTTGATCAGGCTGTTGATTGTGGCCTGTGGAATCTTGTCCCAATCCTCTTCAATGGCTGTGCAAAGTTGCTGGATATTGGTGGGAACTGGAACACTCTGTCGTACACCTCGATCCAGAGCATTGAAAACATGCTCAACAGGTGACATGTCTGGTGAGTATGCAGGCCATGGAAGAAGTGGGACATTTTCAGCCTCCAGGAATTGTGTACAGATCCTTGCGACATGGGGCTGTGTATTATCATGCTGAAACATGAGGCGATGGATGAATGGCACGACAATGGACCTCAGGATCTCGCCACAGTATCTCTGTGCATTCAAATTGAAATTGATAAAGTGCAATTGTGTTAGTTGTCCGTAGCTTATGCCTGCCCATACCATTACCCCACCGCCACCATGGGGCACTCTGTTCACAACATTGACATCAGTCTGCCATCTTCCCGGTACAGTTGAAACCGGTATTCATCCATGAAGAGCACACTTTTCCAGCGTGCCAGTGGCCATCGAAGGTGAGCATTTGTCCACTGAGGTCAGTTATGATGCCGAAGTTCTGTCAGGTCAAGACCCTGGTGAGGACGACGAGCACGTAGATGAGCTTCCTTGAGATGGTTTCTGACCATTTGTGCAGAAATTCTTTGGTTGTGCAAACCCACAGTTTCATCAGCTGTCCGGGTGGCTGGTCTCAGACGATGTGGAGGTCCTGGGCTGGCGTGGTTACTCAGGGTCTGCGGTTATGAGACCGGGTTGGATGTACTGCCAAATTCTCTAAAACGACGTTGGAGGCGGCTTATGGTAGAGAAATGAATATTCAATTATCTGGCAACAGCTCTGGTGGACATTCCTGCAGTCAGTATGCCAATTGCGCGCTCCCTCAAAACTTGAGACATCTGTGGCATTGTGTTGTGTGCCAAAACTGCAAATTTTTGTTTATTGTTCCCAGAAAAAGGTGCACCTGTGCAATGATCATGCTGTTTAATCAGCTTCTTGATATGCCACACCTGTCAGGTGGATTCATTGTCTTGGCAAAGGAGAAATGCTCAGTAAATTTTTTTGAGAAATTAACGTTTTGTGCATATGGAAAATGTCTGGGATCTTTTATTTCAACTCATGAAACGTGGGACCAACACTTTATGTTGCGTTTATATTTTGTTCTGTATGCATTTCCCCAGCCCCATCCCTCAGCTGTTTACCAAAACCCAAAACAAGTGGTGGGGCTAATTATTTTCCTTAAGAACAAATGCTAGATTGTAGCTTCAAACAAATTTCCCAGGAGAGGTCTTTTTGGCTGAGTGGGACATTGTAGTATAACATTCTTAAGTATTCATATGAATATAATTGAACGCTGCATTTGGTAACAACGGTATCATGATATTACTCAACGTGTGGGAGGTTTAACTTGGGTACCATATTGGGAGAAAAAAACTATTGACGTTAAGCTCATTCAGTGAAACATTTGCTGGCAGCGGTGGGATAATATTATGTGTAGCTGTGGCAGGTTTTTAGGTAGAAAACACTACAACTATGTTTTCTTTACATAGTTGGCCTGTTGAACCAGGAAGAGGAGTGGTCGAGGGCAACAGGTGTACTTACTGTATTGGGTAATGCAATCTGTGCCTGGAGGTCCTGAGCATAGATTTTTTTACATTTTAGTAATTTAGCAGACGCTCTTATCCAGAGCGACTTACAGTAGTGAATGCATACATTTCATTCCATGCCTTTTTTTTTTTGTACTGGCCCCCCGTGGGAATCGAACCCACAACCCTGGCGTTGCACACAACATGATGGCTTTCTCTTCTACCTGATAATAATTGCACCCACCTGATGTCCCAGGTCTAAATCAAATCAAATGTATTTATAAAGACCTTTTTACATCAGCAGATGTCACAACGTGCTGTACAGAAACCCAGCCTAAAATCCCAAACAGCAAGCAATGCAGATGTAGAAGCACGGTGGCTGGGAAAAACTCCTTAGAAAGGTAGGAACCTAGGAAGAAACCTAGAGAGGAACCAGGCTCTGAGGGGTGGCCAGTCCTCTTCTGGCTGTGACGGGTGGAGATTATAAGAGTACATGGCCATTAATTCCAGATCGTTCTTCAAGATGTTCAAATGTTCATAGATGACCAGCAGGGTGAAATAATAATCACAGTGGTTGTAGAGGGTGTAACAGGTCAGCACCTCAGGAGTAAAGTAAATGTCAGTTGGCTTTTCATAGTCGAGCATTCAGAGGTTGAAACAGCAGGTGTAGGAGAAAAGGGAGGGAAAGAGAGAGGTGAAAACAGCAGGTCCGGGACAAGGTAGCACATCCGGTGAACAGGTCAGGGTTCCATAGCTGCAGGCAGAGCAGTTGAAACTGGATCAGCAGTACGACCTGGTGGACTGGGGACAGCCAGGAGTCTTCAGACCAGGTAGTTCTGAGGCATGGTCCCAGGGCTCAGGTCCTCCGAGATGGAGGGAGAGAGAGACAGATGAGGGAGAGAGAGATGGGGGGGATAAATGGGAGAATTGGTGGGAGCATACTTAAGTTCACACAGGACACCAGATAAGACAGGAGAATTACACCAGATAAGACAGGAGAATTACACCAGAGTGGACAGATGGACCCTAGACCCCCGGCACATAGACTATTGCACCCAATTTGCCAAAGCACAGCCCCAACACCACTAGAGGGATATCAACAGACCACCAGCTTACTACCCTGAGACAAGGCTGAGTGTCGCCCACGAAGTTCTCCTCCACCGCATGAGCCAGAGAGGGCTGCAAAACCGGACAGAAAGATCACATCAGTGACTCAACCCACTAAAGATCACGTCAACCCGTGACGCTCCCCTCCTAGTGATGTAATAGGGTCAGAGGCAGAGAATCCCAGTGGAGAGAGGGGAGCCGGCCAGGCAGAGGCAGCATGGGCGGTTCGTCGCTCCAGTGCCTTGCCGTTCACCTTCCCACTTCTGGGCCAGACTACACTAAATCAGTGTAGTCTTCAGTAAAGACTTTTAAAGGCAGACCATTCCATTAAAATGGAGCTCTATAGTAGAAAGCCCTGCCTCCAGCTATTTGCTTTGAAATTCTAAGGAGAATAAGGAAGCCTGCGTCTTGTGACCGTAGCGTATGTGTAGGTGTGTACGGCAGGACCAAATCGGAGAGATAGATAGGAGCAAGCCCATGTAATGCTTTGTGGGTTAGCAGTAAAACCTTGAAATCAGCTCCGGCCTTAACAGTAAGCCAGTGAGGCTAGCACTGGAGTAATATGATCACATATGTATCAGTCCCTAATAAGAGGGGAAGAATGAAAATCAGCAGTGGAACTCGAACTGGATCCCTATTATTTTGTGACATCATCACTGTACCATTTCACTTCCTGTATTCCAGACTTACAAGTGCCTCTGTGTCCCCGGATGGGAGGGCGAGTTCTGCCAACAGGAAATAGACGAGTGTTCATCACAGCCGTGCAAAAACAACGCCACCTGTACTGACCTCCTCAACAGCTACCAGTAGGTACCACTGTAAGGTTGTGGCTGATTCAGACCATAGGGCAAAGCTACAGGTAGGTACCACTGTAGGGTTGTGTCTGGGTTAGACATAGGGCCAAGCTACAGGTAGGTACGACAATAAGGTTGTGTCTGATTCAGACCATAGGACAAAGCTACAGGTAGGTACCACGGTAAGGTTGTGTCTGATTCAGACATAGGACAAAGCTACAGGTAGGTACCACGGTAGGGTTGTGTCTGATTCAGACCATTGTGCAAAGCTACTGGTAGGTACCACGTTAAGGTTGTGTCTGGTTCAGAACATAGGACAAAGCTACAGGTAGCTACCACAATAAGGTTGTGTCTGATTCAGACCATAGGACAAAGCTACAGGTAGGTACCACAGTAGGGTTGTGTCTGATTCCGGCCTGGTTACAGATCCCCAAAATGAAAATAACAATTTGAAAATATAATTTCAGAGCTAGTACAGTGTGGGTCCACATTATAGTGTTAATCAGACAGTACAGTGTGGGTCCACATTATAGTGTAATCAGACAGTACAGTGTGGGTCCACCCTATAGTGTTAAACAGACAGTACAGTGTGGGTCCACATTATAGTGTTAATCAGACAGTACAGTGTGGGTCTGCCTTATAGTGTTAAACAGACAGTACAGTGTGGGTCCACCCTATAGTGTTAAACAGACAGTACAGTGTGGGTCCACATTATAGTGTTAATGAGACAGTACAGTGTGGGTCCACCATGTAGTGTTAATCAGACAGTACAGTGTGGGTCCACCATGTAGTGTTAATCAGACAGTACAGTGTGGGTCCACCCTATAGTGTTAAACAGACAGTACAGTGTGGGTCCACCCTATAGTGTTAAACAGACAGTACAGTGTGGGTCCACCCTATAGTGTTAAACAGACAGTACAGTGTGGGTCTGCCCTATAGTATTAATCAGACAGTACAGTGTGGGTCCACATTATAGTGTTAATCAGACAGTACAGTGTGGGTCTGCCCTATAGTGTTAAACAGACAGTACAGTGTGGGTCCACATTATAGTGTTAAACAGACAGTACAGTGTGGGTCCACATTATAGTGTAATCAGACAGTACAGTGTGGGTCCACCCTATAGTGTTAATCAGACAGTACAGTGTGGATCCACCCTATAGTGTTAAACAGACAGTACAGTGTGGGTCCACATTATAGTGTAATCAGACAGTACAGTGTGGGTCTGCCCTATAGTGTTAAACAGACAGTACAGTGTGGGTCCACCCTATAGTGTTAAACAGACAGTACAGTGTGGGTCTGCCTTATAGTGTTAAACAGACAGTACAGTGTTGGTCCACCCTATAGTGTTAATCAGACAGTGCAGTGTGGGTCCACCCTATAGTGTTAAACAGACAGTACAGTGTGGGTCCACCCTATAGTGTTAAACAGACAGTACAGTGTGGGTCCACATTATAGTGTTAAACAGACTGTACAGTGTGGGTCCACCCTATAGTGTTAAACAGACAGTACAGTGTGGGTCCACATTATAGTGTTAAACAGACTGTACAGTGTGGGTCCACCTTATAGTGTTAAACAGACAGTACAGTGTGGGTCCACCCTATAGTGTTAAACAGACAGTACAGTGTGGGTCCACATTATAGTGTTAAACAGACTGTACAGTGTGGGTCCACCCTATAGTGTTAAACAGACAGTACAGTGTGGGTCCACATTATAGTGTTAAACAGACAGTACAGTGTGGGTCCACCCTATAGTGTTAAACAGACAGTACAGTGTGGGTCCACATTATAGTGTTAAACAGACAGTACAGTGTGGGTCCACCTTATAGTGTTAAACTGACAGTACAGTGTGGATCCACCCTATAGTGTTAAACAGACAGTACAGTGTAGGTCCACATTATAGTGTTAAACAGACTGTACAGTGTGGGTCCACCTTATAGTGTTAAACAGACTGTACAGTGTGGGTCCACCCTATAGTGTTAATCAGACAGTACAGTGTGGGTCCACATTATAGTGTTAATCAGACAGTACAGTGTGGGTCCACCCTATAGTGTTAAACAGACAGTACAGTGTGGGTCCACATTATAGTGTTAATCAGACAGTACAGTGTGGGTCCACATTATAGTGTTAATCAGACAGTACAGTGTGGGTCCACCCTATAGTGTTAAACAGACAGTACAGTGTGGGTCCACCCTATAGTGTTAATCAGACAGTACAGTGTGGGTCCACATTATAGTGTTAATGAGACAGTACAGTGTGGGTCCACATTATAGTGTTAATCAGACAGTACAGTGTGGGTCCACCCTATAGTGTTAATCAGACAGTACAGTGTGGGTCCACATTATAGTGTTAATCAGACATAGTCAGTGTCATTGCATCAGTCTACTCAGTCACATAATAAATGCAAGGATGCCTTGCTCAGATAGCCTGGGGTGGTCTAGCTGGTATGTCCCCTGCCTCCAGCTCTTGAATCCAGCCCACTATCCTTTCCTATCTTTCCTCTCACTCGCTCTATCTAAGAAAATATGAAAAATATCAGAGTTTGAGAGAAAAGGAGGAAAATGCTTAGATAGTGATTATATTTTCTACCTAGCTAACAGCATCAGCAATAATGAACTGCAGATGGCAGGTCAAACTAATGAATCAATCAATGGCTCGCAGCATGAAGGGTTTCTGGGGATCTGTGAGTCATCGGGAGGGAAAACGGCTGTATTTACTCTACCTAATGTGTCTTCACACTGGGGGAGAGAGAGAGCGATGGAGGAGGAGGGGGAGGATGGAGAGACTGAGCGAGATAGGGGGAGGAGAGAGAGAGAGAGGAGGAGGGGGAGGAGAGAGAGACAGAGAGGATGAGAGAGAGATAGAGGAGGGGGAAGATGGAGAAAGAGATGGGGGAGGATGGAGAGACAGAGAATATGAGGATGAGGGAGGGAGAGAGAGAGAGAGTGAGGATGGAGGGAGAGGGAGAGAGGAGGAGGGGGAGGAGAGAGCGAGAATGTGAGGATGGAGGAGAGAGGGAGAGAGGAGGAGGTGGGGGAGGAGAGAGAGAGAATGTGAGGATGGAGGGAGAGAGAGAGGAGGGGGAGGAGAGAGAGAACTTAACACAGGCCACCACGTGAGAGAGAGGATGGAGGGAGAGGGAGAGAGGAGGAGGGGGAGGAGAGAATGTGAGGATGGAGGGAGAGGGAGAGGAGGAGGAAGGGGAGGAGAGAGAGAGAATGTGAGGATGGAGGGAGAGAGAGAGGAGGTGGGGGAGGAGAGAGAGAACTTAAGTTAACACAGGACACCACGTGAGAGAGAGGATGGAGGAGAGAGGGAGAGAGGAGGAGGTGGGGGAGGAGAGAGAGAGAATGTGAGGATGGAGGGAGAGAGAGAGGAGGGGGAGGAGAGAGAGAGAGAATGTGAGGATGGAGGGAGAGGGAGAGGAGGGGGAGGAGAGAGAGAGAACTTAACACAGGACACCACGTGAGAGAGAGGATGGAGGGAAATAACATGTTGTTAGTTAAATCATTAACACACATCATTTATTTTGTAGAAACCATCCCCAACCCTTTGTTTTATATGTGATTATCAATATCAACCAGAGCTCCCCTTTCCTATCTGTTCCTCCTTACCACTATGTTGCTAGTTACATCATAAACACATAGGCATATCATTTATTTTTAAAGAAACTATCTCCAACCTTTGTATCGAGAACATCAATACCAACCCTAACTCCTCCTGTCTCCCCAGGTGTCTGTGCCCGCAGGGCTGGGCAGGTGTGGACTGCTCTGAGGATGTGGATGAGTGTGACTCTGGGCCCTGTCTTAACGGAGCTCAGTGTCAGGAGTCACCCCTACCTGGGGAGTTCAGCTGCACCTGCCCCCCCTTCTTCAGTGGGCCCTTATGCAACATGCCCTTTGACCCCTGTGACTCTGCCCACGATCCCTGCCTGCACAATGCCACCTGCCTGACTCGTTCTGATGGAACAGCAGCCTGCAGATGCCGACCCGGTGAGCTACTATTAGTTACTGTGGTGTAGTCCAGTGAGCTACTATTAGTTCCTGTGGTGTAGTCCAGTGAGCTACTATTAGTTCCTGTGGTGTAGTCCAGTGAACTACTATTGGTTCCTGTGGTGTAGTCCAGTGAACTAATATTAGTTCCTGGGGTGTAGTCCAGTGAACTACTATTAGTTCCTGTGGTGTAGTCCAGTGAACTACTATTAGTTTCTGTGGTGTAGTGTAGTGAGCTATTAGTTCCTGGGGTGTAGTCCAGTGAACTACTATTAGTTCCTGTGGTGTAGTCCAGTGAACTACTATTAGTTTCTGTGGTGTAGTCCAGTGAGCTGCTAGTTCATGTGGTGTAGTGTAGTGAGCTATTAGTTCCTGGGGTGTAGTCCAGTGAACTACTATTAGTTTCTGTGGTGTAGTCCAGTGAGCTGCTAGTTCCTGTGGTGTAGTGTAGTGAGCTATTAGTTCCTGGGGTGTAGTCCAGTGAACTACTATTAGTTCCTGTGGTGTAGTCCAGTGAGCTGCTAGTTCCTGTGGTGTAGTGTAGTGAGCTATTAGTTCCTGTGGTGTAGTCCAGTGAGCTGCTAGTTCCTGCGGTGTAGTCCAGTGAGCTGCTAGTTCCTGTGGTGTAGTCCAGTGAGCTACTATTAGTTCCTGTGGTGTAGTCCTTTGAGCTACTATTAGTTCATGTGGTGTAGACCACTGAGCTACTATTAGTTAATGTGGTGTAGACCACTGAGCTACTATTAGTTAATGTGGTGTAGACCAGTGAGCTACTATTAGTTAATGTGGTGTAGACCACTGAGCTACTATTAGTTAATGTGGTGTAGACCACTGAGCTACTATTAGTTAATGTGGTGTAGACCAGTGAGCTACTATTAGTTAATGTGGTGTAGACCAGTGAGCTACTATTAGTTAATGTGGTGTAGACCAGTGAGCTACTATTAGTTAATGTGGTGTAGACCAGTGAGCTACTATTAGTTAATGTCGTGTAGACCACTGAGCTATTCATTTCTGTAGTGTAGACCAGTGAGCTACTATTAGTTAATGTGGTGTAGACCAGTGAGCTACTATTAGTTAATGTGGTGTAGACCAGTGAGCTACTATTAGTTAATGTGGTGTAGACCAGTGAGCTACTATTAGTTAATGTGGTGTAGACCAGTGAGCTACTATTAGTTAATGTGGTGTAGACCACTGAGCTATTCATTTCTGTAGTGTAGACCAGTGAGCTACTATTAGTTAATGTGGTGTAGACCACTGAGCTATTCATTTCTGTAGTGTAGACCAGTGAGCTACTATTAGTTAATGTGGTGTAGACCAGTGAGCTATTCATTTCTGTAGTGTAGACCAGTGAGCTACTATTAGTTAATGTGGTGTAGACCAGTGAGCTATTCATTTCTGTAGTGTAGACCAGTGAGCTACTATTAGTTAATGTGGTGTAGACCAGTGAGCTATTCATTTCTGTAGTGTAGACCAGTGAGCTACTATTAGTTAATGTGGTGTAGACCAGTGAGCTACTATTAGTTAATGTGGTGTAGACCAGTGAGCTATTCATTTCTGTAGTGTAGACCAGTGAGCTACTATTAGTTAATGTGGTGTAGACCAGTGAGCTACTATTAGTTAATGTGGTGTAGACCAGTGAGCTATTCATTTCTGTAGTGTAGACCAGTGAGCTACTATTAGTTAATGTGGTGTAGACCAGTGAGCTATTCATTTCTGTAGTGTAGACCAGTGAGCTACTATTAGTTAATGTGGTGTAGACCAGTGAGCTATTCATTTCTGTAGTGTAGACCAGTGAGCTATTCATTTCTGTAGTGTAGACCAGTGAGCTACTATTAGTTAATGTGGTGTAGACCAGTGAGCTACTATTAGTTAATGTGGTGTAGACCAGTGAGCTACTATTAGTTAATGTGGTGTAGACCACTGAGCTATTCATTTCTGTAGTGTAGACCAGTGAGTTACTATTAGTTAATGTGGTGTAGACCAGTGAGCTACTATTAGTTAATGTGGTGTAGACCAGTGAGCTATTCATTTCTGTAGTGTAGACCAGTGAGCTACTATTAGTTAATGTGGTGTAGACCAGTGAGCTATTCATTTCTGTAGTGTAGACCAGTGAGCTACTATTAGTTAATGTAGTGTAGACCAGTGAGCTATTCATTTCTGTAGTGTAGACCAGCGAGCTACTATTAGTTAATGTGGTGTAGACCAGTGAGCTACTATTAGTTAATGTGGTGTAGACCACTGAGCTACTATTAGTTAATGTAGTGTAGACCAGTGAGCTATTCATTTCTGTAGTGTAGACCAGTGAGCTACTATTAGTTAATGTGGTGTAGACCAGTGAGCTATTCATTTCTGTAGTGTAGACCAGTGAGCTACTATTAGTTAATGTGGTGTAGACCAGTGAGCTACTATTAGTTAATGTGGTGTAGACCAGTGAGCTACTATTAGTTAATGTGGTGTAGACCAGTGAGCTACTATTAGTTAATGTGGTGTAGACCAGTGAGCTATTCATTTCTGTAGTGTAGACCAGTGAGCTACTATTAGTTAATGTGGTGTAGACCAGTGAGCTATTCATTTCTGTAGTGTAGACCACTGAGCTACTATTAGTTAATGTGGTGTAGACCAGTGAGCTACTATTAGTTCATGTGGTGTAGACCAGTGAGCTATTCATTTCTGTAGTGTAGACCACTGAGCTACTATTAGTTAATGTGGTGTAGACCAGTGAGCTACTATTAGTTAATGTGGTGTAGACCACTGAGCTAGTCATTTCTGTAGTGTAGACCAGTGAGCTACTATTAGTTAATGTGGTGTAGACCAGTGAGCTATTCATTTCTGTAGTGTAGACCAGTGAGCTAATAAAGTAGATAACAATACCAGTAGTATATTTGGTGTTGCCCAGTGAGCTAAAACAATGTTGGATAATGACTTTCAGGTAGTGTAGAGCTGCCAAAATGCCCAATTAAAGGTTTTTGAAATGAGAAAAAAATGTAAAAGGGTGAGCTGCACAACACCATATTAGACACAGAGTGCCTTCATGTAGCCTGCTTTCAGGTGGTGTAATGGTTCATAATGCCCAATTAAATGTTTACAAGTACCCAGAAAATATCTGATGGAGCAATCTCCTACACGTGCTGACTCCCTAAGCTATTATAACACTACGGATGGTCAGTACCTTGGTGTGTCCTGCTTTCAGGTTGTGTGGTGATGCCATAATGCCCAATTATATTTTATGAAATAAAACGGTGACTTTTCACAAACACAGCACACACACACTGAGTGTACAAAACATTAGGAACGACTGCTCTTTCCATGACATACAGTAGACTGACCAGGTGAAAGCTATGATCCCTTATTGATGTCAAATCCACTTCAATCCGTGTAGATGAAGAGCAGGAGACAGGTTAAAGAATGATTTTGAAGCCTTGAGAGAATTGGGACATCAAATCAAAATCAAATCAAATGTATTTATATAGCCCTTCTTACATCAGCTGATATCTCAAAGTGCTGTACAGAAACCCAGCCTAAAACCCCAAACAGCAAGCAATGCTGGTGTAGAAGCACGGTGGCTAGGAAAAACTCCCTAGAAAGGCCAAAACCTAGGAAGAAACCTAGAGAGGAACCAGGCTATGAGGGGTGGCCAGTCCTCTTCTGGCTGTGCCGGGTGGAGATTATAACAGCACATGGCCAAGATGTTCAAATGTTCATAAATGACCAGCATGGTCAAATAATAATAATCATAGTAGTTGTCGAGGGTGCAACAAGTCAGTAACACAAGAGTAAGTGTCAGTTGGCTTTTTCATAGCCGATCTTTGAGAGTATCTCTACCGCTCCAGCTGTTTCTAGAGAGTTGAAAACAGCAGGTCTGGGACAGGTAGCACGTCCGGTGAACAGGTCAGGGTTCCATAGCTGCAGGCAGAACAGTTGGAACTGGAGCAGCAGCACGGCCAGGTGAACTGGGGACAGCAAGGAGTCATCAAGCCAGGTAGTCCTGAGGCATGGTCCTAGGGCTCAGGTCCTCCGAGAGAGAGAGAGAAAGAAAGAAAGAGAGAATTAGAGAGAGCATATTTCAATTCACACAGGACACTGGAAAAGACAAGAGAAATACTCCAGATGTGACAGACTGACCCTAGCCCCCCGACACATCAACTACTGCAGTGATTAGTTCATTGACTATAACTGCCTTTGAAGGGAGGGATCTAACATTAAGTAGTCCTATTTTGAGATGTGAGGTATCACAATCTCTTTCAATAATGGCAGGGATGGAGGAGGTCTTTTTACTAGTGAGATTGCTAAAGCGAACACCGCCATCTTTAATTTTGCCCAACCTTGGTCGAGGCACAGACACGGTCTCAATGGGGATAGCTGAGCTGACTACACTGACTGTGCTAGTGGCAGACTCCACTAAGCTGGCAGGCTGGCTAACAGCCTGCTGCCTGGCCTGCACCCTATTTCATTGTGGAGCTGGAGGAGTTAGAGCCCTGTCTATGTTCGTAGATAAGATGAGAGCACCCCTCCAGCTAGGATGGAGTCCGTCACTCCTCAACAGGCCAGGCTTGGTCCTGTTTGTGGGTGAGTCCCAGAAAGAGGGCCAATTATCTACAAATTCTATCTTTTGGGAGGGGCAGAAAACAGTTTTCAACCAGCGATTGAGTTGTGAGACTCTGCTGTAGAGCTCATCACTCCCCCTAACTGGGAGGGGGCCAGAGACAATTAATCGATGCCGACACATCTTTCTAGCTGATTTACACGCTGAAGCTATGTTGCGCTTGGTGACCTCTGACTGTTTCATCCTAATCCTACACATGGATTGTGTATGTGTGCTATTCAGAGGGTGAATGGGCAAGACAAAACATTTAAGTGCCTTTGAACGGGGTATGGTAGTAGGTGCCAGGCGCACCGGTTTGAGTGTGTCAAAAACTGCAACGCTGCTGGGTTTTTACGCTCAGCAGTTTCCCGTGTGTATCAAGAATGGTCCACCACCCAAAGGACATCCAGCCAATTTGAAACAACTGTGGGAAGCATTGGAGTCAACATGGGCCAGCATCCCTGTGGAACACTTTCTAAAATGAATTGAGGCTATTCTGGGGGTAAAGGGGGTGAAACTCAAATAGGAAGGTGTTCTTAATGTTTTGTACACTCAGTACATACACTGAGAACCATGGTATAGGTCTCTCAGGACTTGTAATGGATCTTGAATGTACAATTCATTATTTAGAAATGTACGAACAAAATCTGTTTTTGTTTCAGTCTAGTGAACATCTTCACATTCCATCCATTTATGGGACCTGTCGTATAATAGGTGATACAAGATGGACCGGCTTTGTGTTTCTCTGTTTTCTACTAGCTTCTGAATAATCACATGCACTGTTATAAAAGGTATAAGAATGTAACCTAGGTAGGCTACAGTAGTTGCATTGCATGAGAACAGTATTTGGCCTGCAGGGTTGTTTGTGTGTGTGTGTGTGTGTGTGTGTGTGTGTGTGTGTGTGTGTGTGTATGTATGTGCCTGTAGGTTTGCTTAGCCCACATGGAGGATTGCAACAACTCTGTGGTGGTGTTTGTTCCTTATTGTCCTTAGCTTGTGGTTAGAATGATCAATGGCTCTGAGAACTAAAGAACTGAAAGGAATGACCTGTAGAGTTCTGGGTTCTAACTAGACTAGTAGACTTTCCCTCCTGTGGGTGGGTGGGTGGGTGTGGGATGGGTGTGTGGGTGGGTGGGATGGGTGGGGTGGGTGGGTGGGTGGAACTGCAACACCCTACCAGAGGCTGTTTTTCATTCACTGTTGCATGTATGATGAGGAACAACAGATCTTATCAAATCACTGGGCAATTGCAATTCACCCCTGCAGATTTGATTTGCAGTTGTTCCAGGCTGTGCTGCAACAAACTGCTTATAAGGCAAGTTTGATACGTGTTAGATAAATGGAATCAAATAAAACAATTTATTTGTTACACACTTCCTAAAACAACAGATGTAGACTAACAGTGAAATACCTACTTACGGGTCCTTCCCAACAATACAGAGAGAAAGACAGTAGAGAAATAACAGAAAAGTAAAACACTTAATAATAAAAGTAATAATAGATACATAATGAGTAATGATAACTTGTCTATTCTGTCTGCAAGGAGTACCAGTACTGAGTAATGATAACTTGTCTATTCTGTCTGCAAGGAGTACCAGTACTGAGTAATGATAACTTGTCTATTCTGTCTGCAAGGAGTACCAGTACTGAGTAATGATACCTTGTCTATTCTGTCTGCAAGGAGTACCAGTACTGAGTAATGATAACTTGTCTATTCTGTCTGCAAGGAGTACCAGTACTGAGTAATGATACCTTGTCTATTCTGTCTGCAAGGAGTACCAGTACTGAGTAATGATAACTTGTCTATTCTGTCTGCAAGGAGTACCAGTACTGAGTAATGATAACTTGTCTATTCTGTCTGCAAGGGGTACCAGTACTGAGTAATGATAACTTGTCTATTCTGTCTGCAAGAGGTACCAGTACTGAATAATGATAACTTGTCTATTCTGTCTGCAAGGGGTACCAGTACTGAGTAATGATAACTTGTCTATTCTGTCTGCAAGAGGTACCAGTACTGAGTAATGATACCTTGTCTATTCTGTCTGCAAGAGGTACCAGTACTGAGTAATGATAACTTGGTTATATACAAGGATTACCAGTACTGAGTAACGATAACTTGGCTATAAACATGGGGTACCAGTACTGAGTAATGATAACTTGGCTATATACAAGTGGTACCAGTACTGAGTGGATGATAACTTGGCTATATACAAGTGGTACCAGTACTGAGTGGATGATAACTTGGCTATATACAAGGGGTACCAGTACTGAGTAATGATAACTTGGCTATATACAAGTGGTACCAGTACTGAGTGGATGATACCTTGGCTATACACAAGGGGTACCAGTACTGAGTAATGATAACTTGGCTATATACAAGGGGTACCAGTATTGAGTGGATGATAACTTGGCTATATACAAGGGGTACCAGTATTGAGTGGATGGTAACTTGGCTATATACAAGGGGTATCAGTATTGAGTGGATGATAACTTGGCTATATACAAGGGGTATCAGTATTGAGTGGATGGTAACTTGGCTATATACAAGGGGTACCAGTACTGAGTGGATGTTCAGGGGTACGAGGTCATTGAGGTAGATGTGTACATATAACTAGGAATAAAGTGACAGATGGTCAACAGTAGCAGCAGTGTGTGTGATGAGTCCAAAAAAGTTTGTGCAAAAAGGGTTCATGCGGAGAGTCAATGTAGCTATCTGATTAACTATTTAACTAACTATTTAGCTGTCTTATGGCTTGGAGGTAGAAACTGTTCAGGGTCCTGTTGGTTCCAGACTTGGTGCATTGGTAGCGCTTGCTGTGAGGTAGCAGAGAGAACAATCTATGACTTGGGTGGCTGTAGTCTTTGACAATTTTTATGGCCTTCCTCTGACACTGCCTGGTATAGAGGTCCTGGATAGCAGGGAGCTCGGCCCCAGTGATGTGCTGGGCCATACGTACTACCCTCTTTAGTGCCTTGCAGTCGGATGCTAAGCAGTTGCCATACCAAGCAGTGATGCAGCCAGTCAGGATGCTCTAAATCACCAAACATTTCTGTAAAAAAACCAGTAGTAAAGCCTTGCATTCCTATTTTTCTTATTTGTTTTGTGCTGTTGGCAGAAGGTCAATCAGTGAAATGTATTTTTAAAGCCCTTTTTACATCAGCCGATGTCACAAAGTGCTATACAGAAACCCAGCCTAAATCCCCAAACAGCAAGCAATGCAGATGTAGAAGCACGGTGGCTAGGAAAAACTCCTTAGAAAGGCAGGAACCTAGGAAGAAACCTAGAGAGGAACCAGGCTCTGAGAAGTTGCCAGTCCTCTTCTGGCTGTGCCGGGTTGAGATAATAACAGTACATGGCCAAGATGTTCAAATGTTCATAGATGACCAGCAGGGTCAAATAATAATAATAATAATCACAGTGGTTGTAGAGGGTCAGCACCTCAGGAGTAAATGTCAGTTGGCTTTTCATAGCCAAACATTCAGAGTTAAAGACAGCAGGTGCGATAGGGAGAGAGAGTCAAAAACAACAGGTCCGGGACAAGGTAGCACATCCGGTGAACAGGTCAGGGTTCCATAGCCGCAGGCAGAACAGTTGAAACTGGAGCAGCAGCACAACCAGGTGGATTGGGGACAGCGAGGCATAGTCCCAGGGCTCAGGTCCTCCGGGAGGGGAGAGAGAGAGAATTAGAGGGAGCGTATTTAAATTCACACAGGACACCAGATAAGACAGGAGAAATACTCCAGATATACAGACTGACCCTAGCCCCCCCGACACACAAACTATTGCAGCATAAATACTGGAGGCTGAGACAGGAGGGGTCAAGAGACACTGTGGCCCCATCCGATGATACCCCCGGACAGGGCCAAGCAGGCAGGATATAACCCCACCCACTTTGCCAAAGCACAGCCCCCACACCACTTCAAACCACCAACTTACTACCCTGAGACAAGGCTGAGTATAGCCCACGAAGTATAGGTATATAAGTATAGGTGCACTTGATTCAGCAGCCCCGGGAAGGCATTTTGAACCATTTCATATATCTGAAGGTAGAACTCCGCTTATCTGGCCAGCCCAGAGATCAAATAAAGTGCACCTTTACTGTAGACCTACCGTTGGCCAACCAGATAGCTCAGATCACTGTGTCTGCACAGTGTCCTCGAGCCATAGACTGTAAAAGAAACCTTGAACACAAAGCAAAACTTTTAAAACCAAGACTAGAGAGAGACTCAACAAATACAGCAAAGAGACTCTGTTTTTAATTTTTATTTTATTTTACCTTTTTTAGCTTCTTATTTTTCAGAGTAAATAACCCACGTACACTAGAGAAGCTTTAACCAAGTTTAATTCTTCCCAAAGGTTCTGTACAGCTGTAATTCAGACACTCCAACATTTGTCCCACTCAGATATACATATCCCACTCAAAACACTCCCCCTTCTCTCCCATCCTTACATTTAACAGGAAAAGAGTAACAAGATACCAAACCCTTATTACTCCCTTCAGGTGACCTGTCCTCACCTCCTGACCTCAACCCCTCCTTCATCTAATCCACAGATGTCCATCTGTCTTTCCTGTATCAACACGGTGCTCTGCTCCCGTCCCCCAACACATTCCAACACATTCCCCAGCTATCTGTCTTTCTACAGACCCAGTCTCTTTCTCCTTTAATTCTATGCTTCTTTTCTATCATTTATTTAATATCTCAATGTTCAAAATGTCAAATCCAACACCTTTATTAAAATAGGCAAGTCAGTTAAGAACAAATTGTTATTTACATTAACGGCCTACCCCTGCCAAACCCTAACGACGCTGGGCCAATTGTACACCGCCCTATGGGACTTCCAATCACAGCCGGTTGTGATACAGCCTGGAGTCGAACCAGGGTCTGTAGTGACGCCTCTAGAACTGAGATGCAGTGCCTTAGACTGCTGCGCCACTCGGGAGCCCAAATTCATGTTTAAGTAAGTTAAGTAAATATGACTAAGTTCATGTTTAAGTAAGTATGATTAATGTTAGGCCTGGCGCACACAGACACGTACACAGACACACACACACACACACACACACTTTATCAGGTGTGTGTTTGTGTGTCATAGATTTGCTCTTTAACTTTTTTCTAGTTTCTCCATATCTCAAGGTAGGCTCTCAAAGCCTATCAATGGGTGATCTAAGGGCTTATGGTTGCTTGAATATACAGCTAAAATAATTACAGTATAGGGGATGACACTGCATACATGTCTTCTTTTGGAGTTT
The DNA here is from genome assembly GCF_901001165.1 of Salmo trutta. NCBI lineage: Eukaryota > Metazoa > Chordata > Actinopteri > Salmoniformes > Salmonidae > Salmo > Salmo trutta. Next base: position 4,896,687 of record NC_042974.1, on the reverse strand, counting down.
GCTTTGAATTGACTGCAAGTCATTACAGATCTCTATAGCAGTGGAATCACAGTAATGAATTTGGCCCTTTTGATTGTGTAAATGACCCTTTTTAGTGGTCAGTCATTCCCACAAGATGGATTCTTCTTCTGAGTCGCTGGCTAGTAGTAATTACATTTGTGTGATTTTTGTTGTTGTTGTTGTTGACCTGTCCAGGGTCTGTTTTCACAAAGTGTTTCAGAGTATTAGTGCTGATCTAGGATCAGGTACCGCTGGTCTATGCAGTCATATTCATTATGATATAAAACATGTCAAACTGCACTTCTACTAATGCTTTGTGAATCTGTGTCCTGGTCTCACATGTTATTGGATACAGCCAGAGTCAGACAAAACGCTCTAGAGGAAGCAGAGGAAAGAGTGTACGAGTCTAGGTCCCCCCTATACACACACACACACACACACACACACACACACACACACACACACACACACACACTGCACATTAGTCATGATTAACATTAAATGTTTGTAAAGTCAACACCATTCCTTGCCATGTTCTAGGTTAATTACTTGTACGAACGTTATACATTTTTAATTGGTGGTTGTACATCGGCCGAGGTGCGTGGCACAAAGAGTGAACCTGAAGGGCCCACGTCAGAGGCACAGAGGTAGGATGATATGACCGGAGATGGCACCACGGACAGTATCACAGAGATGGGATGATATGTCCGGAGATGGCACCACGGACAATATCACAGAGATAGGATGATATGACTGGAGATGGCACCCCGTACAGTATCACAGAGATGGGATGATATGTCCGGAGATGGCACCACGGACAGTATCACAGAGATAGGATGATATGACCGGAGATGGCACCACGTACAATATCACAGAAATAGGATGATATGACCGGAGATGGCACCACGGACAGTATCACAGAGATGTGATGATATGACCGGAGATGGCACCACGTACAGTATCACAGAGATGGGATGATATGTCCGGAGATGGCACCACGGACAATATCACAGAGATGGGATGATATGACTGGAGATGGCACCACGTACAGTATCACAGAGATAGGATGATATGTCCGGAGATGGCACCACGGACAGTATCACCGAGATAGGATGATATGACCGGAGATGGCACCACGGACAGTATCACAGAGATGTGATGATATGACCGGAGATGGCACCACGTACAGTATCACAGAGATGGGATGATATGTCCGGAGATGGCACCACGGACAATATCACAGAGATGGGATGATATGACTGGAGATGGCACCACGTACAGTATCACAGAGATAGGATGATATGTCCGGAGATGGCACCACGGACAGTATCACCGAGATAGGATGATATGACCGGAGATGGCACCCCGTACAGTATCACAGAGATGGGATGATATGACCGGAGATGGCACCACGTACAATATCACAGAGATAGGATGATATGTCCGGAGATGGCACCACGGACAGTATCGCAGAGAAAGGATGATATGACTGGAGATGATTTTATGTATTTCACCTTTATTTAACCAGGTAGGCTAGTTGAGAACATGTTCTCATTTACAACTGCGACCTGGCCAAGATAAAGCAACGCAGTGTGACACAAACAACAACACGGTTACACATGGAATAAACAAACATACAGTCAATAACACAATAGAAAGAAAAAAAGTATATATGCAGTGTGTGCAAATGAGGTAAGATAAGGGAGGTAAGGCAGTAAATAGGCTATAGTGGCGATATCTTTACAATTTATCAATTAAGCACTGGAATGATAGATGTGCAGAAGATGAATGTGCAAGTAGAGATACTGGAGTGCAAAGGAGCAATGGCACCACGTACAGTATCACAGATCACAGAGGTAGGATTATGTGTGTGTGTGTGTAGATCTGTGTGTGTGTGTGTCATCAGAGATGGCATCACAGGCAGAAAGAAGTCTTGTGTAAACTGTTTATGTAATATTAGTCACACGATGTACGATTGCTATCTGGTACAAGAACCTCTACACGCACTCACCAAAACTCACACACATGCACAAAAAAACATACACACACACCTCACACTGCATTACAGGAACAAGATTGTTTGTACAAGATATAAGTATTTTAAAAGCAGAGTAAGAAGACAGGAATGGAATAACATGTTCTCACTTAAAAGACCTGTGCTTCATTTTAACAGCCGGGGGTTAAGATATTGGTGTTGCCATAGTTTCCTCAACAGAGAAGGAAGAAGAGGAGGAGGAGGTGGAAGAGGAGAAGAGAAGCTAAGGGACGGATGAAGTGGTGTTAGAGTAGCATAGTAAAACAGATGGCAATCTGGGAAAAATCATTCTTCAGAACCTCTCCTCTCCCCTTCCTTCCTCTCCTTTTCTCTCTTCTCTTAGGGAAAAACGTCAAAACTCTTAGGGAAAAATCTTCAAAACTTTTGTGGATATTTCTTTCTTTTTTTTAGGGGTTCTAGGATTCTACCTAGAACCATGAACAGTTACTGAACATGGAGGAGCCAGAACAGCACTTTATCTAAGAGTGTAGGTTCAGCAGAGCAGGTTGAGTGGAGACAAATAGAGCCCATTCAGCCCCCCAGTGCCATGGTGTCACCTCTGGACCTGGTAGGCACATGGTGATGATCATGGCCACTCATGGAGCCCTTGACTACCTGTTTGTTCTCCGTGTAACCATGGTAGCGGGAAGGGTTTTCTTCTTCAAGGGTCTCTCCTGGGAATTGAAATAATGTCTATAAGAAGAAACATATTCAAGGCATTGCTAAGATAGTTCCAAACCAGTAGATATGCTTACAGACATAGCAGTGGAAAAACCCGTAAGGCTCTGGTCAAAAGTAGTCCACTATAAAGGGAATGAGGGGCCATTTTCCACCTGTTTGTTTCACCACCAGGTCTCTGATGTCTCTGTTAGCTCCTCTCAGTGCCACAGGGAGCTGTTTGAGGAGAGAACCATTATATTGATGGACTTGAATTGCAGCCAGGGAAAGAGGCGAACCAAACTAAAGGAATCAGATTATCTGGCAAGATAGAGTGAAATAATTCAGAAGTGTCATCCGTTGGTCTCTCCGCATCGCTATGCATTTGCACTCTGCAACATGGAGCTGTGTAGGAATATCTCTCAGGTATCCCAGACCAGTCATCAACATGGAGCTGTGTAGGAATATCCCTCAGGTATCCCAGACCAGTCATCAACATGGAGCTGTGTAGGAATATCCCTCAGGTATCCCAGACCAGTCATCAACATGGAGCTGTGTAGGAATATCCCTCAGATATCCCAGACAGGGTTGGAGAGCCCATGGTGTCCATGGTATACAGAGCACTGGGTAGCAGCAGGAACAGGGTTGAAGAGCCCATGGTATACAGAGCACTGGGTAGCAGCAGGAACAGGGTTGGAGGGCCCATGGTATACAGAGCACTGGGTAGCAGAAGGAACAGGGTTGGAGAGCCCATGGTGTACAGAGCACTGGGTAGAAGCAGGAACAGGGTTGGAGAGCCCATGGTATACAGAGCACTGGGTAGCAGCAGGAACAGGGTTGGAGAGCCCATGGTATACAGAGCACTGGGTAGCAGAAGGAACAGGGTTGGAGAGCCCATGGTGTACAGAGCACTGGGTAGAAGCAGGAACAGGGTTGGAGAGCCCATGGTATACAGAGTACTGGGTAGCAGCAGGAACAGGGTTGGAGAGCCCATTGTATAGCGAGAGCCTGCATGCTCCTCAAACAGTGGTTGATGCGTGGGGTGAAATAAGTGTTGTTATAAAACCCAGACATTTCTGGGCTTATAAGTGTGAAAGCAGAGTTTTGATGGTTGCTACTAAAAGAGGAGGATCCCAGCTGCTACTATATGTATTTCTCAGCTGCTCATATTAAGCACATGCTCCGCTATAAAACCGGAGTAGCCTACCAAGCATCGTTGAAAAAACTAACTGCGGGAAAGCGGCCTCCATTCGCTATTCCAGTGCATACGGATGACATGTATTTTCCCCCTGCCACTGTTCCTGCCCATTTGATAATGGACCATTGTAAATTGAAAGAAATGTAGCATATTAGTAAAAACCAGATTATATTGAGAATAGTTTGATGGATGAAAATATGATCACTTGATGAGAGAACAGCATGTGTAGCCTGAGGCAAGGAACAGAGCACAAGTTTTTTGTAACTTTCTCAAATCATCAATAGCCTATAGTCACATCATGCGGCCATATTTGTTTTGATTTCTAAGACAATCTAAGGTTGTCTAAGGCACAGTGCACGCTGACACTGTCGAAAGGTGTACAGTGTTTCCTCCGACACATTGGTACAGCTGGTTTCCGGGTTAAGTGGGCATTGTGTCAAGAGGCAGTGCGACTTGGTTGGATTGTGTTTCAGAGGACGCACGGCTCTCGACCTTCGCCTCTCCCGAGTCTGTACGGGACTTGCAGCGATGAGACAAGACTGTAACTACCAATTGGATACCACAAAATTGGGGAGAAAAAGGGCTAAAAAATAGAAAGGTCAGCACCCAGCGGATTGTATGTGTGGAGGTCCGGAGATGCTACACGTGTTTATGTTAATTAACGGTCAGTTACCATGAAACCGGCAGTCTTGTTCATGACAATAACCGGCTGATAAAATATCATAACCGCAACAGCCCTAGTTAGTAGTACACACAACAAGTAGGTCACATGGGGGAGTGTCACGCCCTGGCCATAGAGAGGGTTTTGGTTCTCTATTTTTGGTTAGGCCAGGGTGTGACTAGGGTGGGCGTTCTATGTTCCTTTTTCTATGTTGGTGTATTACTTTGTTTCGGCCATGTATGGCTCTCAATCAGGAACAGCTGTAGATCGTTGTTGCTGATTGAGAGTCATACATAGGCAGCCTGTTTTTCCTTTGGGGTTTGTGGGTGAATGTTTTCTGTTTAGTTTTGTAACCTGACAGAACTGTTGCTGGTCGTTTTTGGTTTATTTTGTAAGTGCTCATTCGGTCCATTAAAATCTTTCAAGGTGAACACATCCTCCGCTGCACCTTGGTCTCATTTTGACGACGGCCGTTACAGGGAGAGGCGTTGTGCCGTTTTGAAACCAGTTTTGTTGTTCACTTGTGCTATATAAGATGAAAGAGTTCCATGCATTCATGACTGTAAAATACTGTACGTTTCCTTGAATTCGTTCTGGACCTGGGGACTGTGAAAAGACCCCTAGTGGGATGTCTGATGGGGTAAGTGTGTGTGTCAGTGCTGTGTATAAGTTGACTATGCAAACAATTTGGAATTTCCAACACATTAATGTTTCTTATAAAAACAAGAAGTGATGCAGTCAGTCTCGACTCAACTCTTAGCCAAGAGAGACATGCATGCATTGTATTAATATTAGCCCTTTGATTACAATGAAGAGCAAGACGTGCATCTCTGTTCTGGGCCAGCTGCAGCTTAACTAGGTCTTTCTTTGCAGCACTTGACCACATCACTGGATAATAATCAAGATAAGATCAAACTAGAGCCTGCAGGACTTTGTGGAGTGTGATGTCAAAAAAGCAGAGCATCTCTTTATTATGCACATACCTCTCCCCATCTTTACAACCATTGAATCAATATGTTTTTGTCATGTGCGTCGTAAGGATTGGACCAAGGCGCAGCGGGTAAAGTGCTCATCTTCTTTATTTGAAGTAACGTGAACAATTAAACAAAATAAACAAAACAGTTCCGTAAGGCAACACAGGCTATACAGGAAAACAACCACCCACAAACACAAGTGAAACAAACCCAAACTAAATATGGCCTCCAATTAGAGGCAACGACAACCAGCTTCCTCTAATTGGAGGTCCTACCAAAACCCGAACATAGAAATAGAAAACTAGATTTAAACATAGAAATAGAAAACACAGAACCTAAACCAAAAACACCGAAACACACAAAACAAACACCCCCTGCCACGCCCTGACCAAACTACAATGACAAATAACCCCTTTTACTGGTCAGGACGTGACAGTATCCCCCCCAAAGGTGCAGACCCCGAATGCACCTCAAAAACAAAAACCCCACAAAACAACCCCAAACTTAAAGGGAGGGTGGCCACCGTCAACAACGGTCCCTGTGCTACACCCCCCCCCCCTCCCAATCCTCCCACCACGGAGGTGGCTCTGGCTCTGGGCGTAGCTCTCGTTCAGAAGACTCTAGGCTGGGGAGTGTCGCTGGAGCCTCCTGGCTGAGGAGCGTCGCTGGAGGCTCCGGGCTGAGGAGCGTCGCTGGAGGCTCCGGGCTGAGGAGCGTCGCTGGAGGCTCCGGGCTGAGGAGCGTCGCTGGAGACTCCGGGCTGAGGAGCGTGTCGCTGGAGACTCCGGGCTGAGGAGCGTCGCTGGAGACTCCGGGCTGAGGAGCGTCGCTGGAGACTCCGGGCTGAGGAGCGTCGCTGGAGACTCCGGGCTGAGGAGCGTCGCTGGAGGCTCAGGGCTGAGGAGCGTCGCTGGAGGCTCAGGGCTGAGGAGCGTCGCTGGAGGCTCAGGGCTGAGGAGCGTCGCTGGAGGCTCAGGGCTGAGGAGCGTCGCTGGAGGCTCAGGGCTGAGGAGCGTCGCTGGAGGCTGAGTGCTCACAGCAGGCACTGGCTGTACCGGGTTATGGAGGCGCACTGGAGGGTGAGTGTGGGGAGCATGAACAGGACATACTGGACTGGGCAGGCGCACTAGAGGCCTGATGCGTGGGGCTGGCTTTGGAGGCGCCAGACTAGTAACACGCACCTCAGGGCTAGTGCGGGGAGCAGGAACAGGACGTAGAGGCCTGGTGCGTGGGGCTGGCTTTGGAGGTGCCAGACTAGTAACACGCACCTCAGGGCTAGTGCTGGGAGCAGGAACAGGACGTAGAGGCCTGGTGCGTGGGGCTGGCTTTGGAGGTGCCAGACTAGTAACACGCACCTCAGGGCTAGTGCGGGGAGCAGGAACAGGACGTAGAGGCCTGGTGCGTGGGGCTGGCTTTGGAGGCGCCAGACTAGTAACACGCACCTCAGGGCTAGTGCGGGGAGCAGGAACAGGGTAAACTGGACCGAGGAGATGCACTGGTGGCCAGATGCGCTGCGCCGGCGCACTTCTCCCTGGTTGCCGGCCAACTCTCGCCCGGCAACGCTGCGGAGCCCTTATTGACCGCACCGGACTGTGCGTGCGTATGGGCGACACAGTGCGTATCTCCGCATAACAAGGTGCTTGCTTGATCCGTCGCTCCCCATAATAAGCACGGGGAGTTGGCTCAGGTCTCCATCGGGACTCTGCCCAACTCCCCGTGTGCCCCCCCCCCAAAAAAAATTATTTTGGGGGGATGCCTCTCGGCCTCATGTAGCTCCCTTAATTTCCTCTCCCAGAAACGTTGTTCTGCCTCCCACGTCCATCCTTCTCCTCGGTGCTCCAATCCCCGCTGCTTGGTCCTTGTTTGGTGGGTGGTTCTGTCATGGGCGTCGTAAGGATTGGACCAAGGCGCAGCGGGTAAAGTGCTCATCTTTATTTGAAGTAATGTGAACACTTAAACAAAATAAACAAAACAACGAAACAGTTCCGTAAGGCAACACAGGCTATACAGGAAAACAACCACCCACAAAACACAAGCGAAACAAACCCCAACTAAATATGGCCTCCAATTAGAGGCAACAACAACCAGCTGCCTCTAATTAGAGGTCCTACCAAAACCCCAACATAGAAATAGAAAACATAGAACCTAAACCAAAAACACCGAAACACAAAACAAACACCCCCTGCCACGCCCTGACCAAACTACAATGACATATAACCCCTTTTACTGGTCAGGACGTGACAGTTTTGACCATGACAGTTTATAATCTAAGGTATCACCAAGTAATTTAGTCTCCTCAGCTTGTTCAACAGCCACACCATTCATTACCAGATTCAGCTGAGATCTAGAACTTAGAGAATGATTTGTACCAAATACAATGCTCTTAGTTTTAGAGCTGTTCAGGACTAGTTTATTACTGGCCACCCATTCTATAACTGACTGCAACTCTTTGTTTAGGGTTGCAGTGATTTCACTAGCTGTGGTTGCTGATGCGTATCGGGTTGTATTGTATTTATTATGGATCCCTATTAGCTGCTTCCAAAGAAGCAGCTACTCTTCCTGGGGTCAAGTAAAATTAATATACAATTTTAAAAACATTGCAATACATTCACAGATTTCACAACACACTGTATGCCCTCAGGCCCCTACCACATATGTGCTACCACATATCTCCAGTACTAAATCCATGTGTATGTATAGTGCGTATGTTATCGTGTGTATGTGTATGCATGTGTCTGTGCCAATGTATGTGTTGCTTCACAGTCCCCGCTGTTCCATAAGGTCTTTTTTTATCTGTTATTTTAATTGTAATTTTACTGCTGGCATGAGTTACTTGATGTGGAATAGAGTTCCATGTAGTCATGGCTCTATGTAGTACTGTGTGCCTCCCATAGTCTGTTCTGGACTTGGGTAACTGTGAAGAGACCTCTTGTGGCATGTCTTTTGGGGTATGTATGGCTGTCCGAGCTGTGTGCCAGTAGTTTAGACAGACAGCTCGGTGCATTCAACATGTCAATACCTCTCATAAATACAAGTAGTGATGAAGTCAATCTCTCCTCCACTTTCATCCAGGAGAGATTGACATGCATATTATTAATATTAGCCCTCTGTACATCCAAGGGCCAGGCTTGCTTCGCTGTTCTGAGCCAATTGCAATTTTCCTAAGTCATTTTTTTGTAGCACCTGACCACACGACTGAACAGATGTCAAGGTGCGACATAACTAGGGCCTGTAGGACCTGCCTTGTTGATAGTGTTGTTAAGAAGGCAGAGCATCGCTTTATTATAGACAAACTTCTCCCCATTTTAGCTACAACTGCATCAATATTTTTGACCATGACAGTTTACAATCTAGGGTTACTCCAAGCAGTTTAGTCATCTCAACTTGCTCAAATTCCATATTATTTATTACAAGATTTAGTCAAGGTTTAGGGTTTAGTTCCAAATACAATGCTTTTAGCTTTAGAAATATTTAGGGCTAACTTATTCCTTGCCACCAACTCTGAAACTAACTGCGGCTCTTTGTTGAGTGTTGCAGTCATTTCAGTCGCTGTAGTAGCTGACGTGTATAGTGTTGAGTCATCCGCATACATAGACACATAGTCAGTGTCATGTCGTTAGTAAATATTGAAAAAAGCAAGGGGCCTAAACAGCTACTCTGGGGAATTCCTGATTCTAGCTGGATTATATTTCAGATGCTTCCATTAAAGAACACCCTCTGTGTTTTGTTAGACAAGTAACCCTTTATCCACATTATAGCAGGGGGTGTAAAGCCATAACACATCAGTTTTTCCAACAACCGATATGATCGATAATGTCAAAAGCTGCACTGCAAGACAGCCCCCACAATAATTTTATCATCAATTTCTCTTAGCCAATCATCAGTCATTTGTGTAAGTGCTGTGCTTGTTGAGTGTCCTTCCCTATAAGCATGCTGAAATTCTGTTGTCAATTTGTTTACTGTGAAATAGCATTGTATCTGGTCACACCATTTTTTCCAGAAGTTTACTAAGGGTTGGTAACAGGCTGATTGGTCGGCTATTTGAGCCAGTAAATGGGGCTTTAGTATTCTTGGGTAGCGGAATGACTTTAGCTTCCCTCCAGGCCTGAGGGCACACGCTCTCTATTAGGCTTACATTTAAGATGTGGCAAATAGGAGTGGCAATATCATCTGCTATTATCATCAGTAATTTTCCAACCAGATTGTCAGACCCCGGTGGCTTGTCATTGTTTATAGACAACAATAATTTGTTCACCTCTTCCACACTGACTTTACGGAATTCAAAAGTACAATTTTTGTCTTTCATAATTTGGTCCGATATACTTGGATGTGTATTGTCAGCGTTTGTTGCTGGCATGTCATCCCTAAGTTTGCTTATATTGCCAATGAAAAAGTCATTAAAGTAGTTTGCAATATCAGTGGGCTTTGTGATGAATGAGCCATTTGATTCAATGAATGAAGGAGCCGAGTTGGCTTTTTTCCCAAAAATGTAATTTAAGGTGCCCCAAAGCTTTTTTACTATCATTCTTTATATAATTTATCTTTGTTTCATAGTGTAGTTTCTTTTTATTTAGTTTAGTCACATGATTTCTTAATTTGCAGTATGTTTGCCAATCAGTTGGGCTGCTAGACTTAATTGCCATCTAGAGGCGAAAGAAACGCACACCTATTTAGGCGAGGTGCTGGCTAGTGGAGTAGAACACTTTAAATTAAAGGAGAGCCGTACACTCTAGGAGCTCAGATGCAAAAAATGTAGAACCTAATGTCCAACGTTTCGACAGACAAGCTGTCTTCATCAGGTTCTAATGACAAACACTGTGGGGTGACTCGTTTGTGTCTATTAAAGGCTGCACTGAAATCCAACAGTACCACAATCTTCTTATCAAGAAAGGAATTAGAGACTAAATATTCTTGATTCTCCTAAATTCATGCACTGACATGATCGTAACAATCGACCACCCGTCTCTATCCCTGTCTCTGTGCATCAAGCACCCGCATCGTCATTACCTCGCTCTACATTGTCAGAGAGCAAATTGTCTCCATCTTGTGTGATGAATGGAGTGTCTGGGAAAATAACTGGACCATAGAATAGCTGTGTAGCATCTTAAGGCTAGCTTTCAGATATGGGAATGTGCGTCCCAAATGACACCCTATTCCCTCCATAGTGGCCTATGGACCAGGGCCCATAGTAGTGCACTACATAGGGAATAAGGTGTAATTTGGGATGCACCTGATATCAATATGTGACTTAGATCAAAGTGTCTTAAGGAAAGAATCCAAGTTTCAGTCAGTATCCCAACTCCTGTTGTAATAAATGTTTTGGGTCCAACAAATTAGCATTATATCAGTTCAAAAACGTCCATCTTCCCCGAGAGCTATTTTGTATCTGTCCTTCTCTCTCTCGACTCAGACCCCGTAATCTTTACCCCTAAAAGCACTTTCTCCATTTTCTCAGCCCTATTTTTCACACTCCGGAACCGATTGAGTAGTATACTAAAGTAAATGTGATCTCAGAAGTAAAAGTCTGAAGCTTTCTGCCTTTAATCCTTTTTGCCAACTGACCATGTATCTCTCCATTGACTTGTCTTCCCATGCTGTCCATTCCATCAGACGTGTGCCTCCACAATGCACCTGGTTCAGCTGAAATCAAAGCTCTATTGAAAGGCTTCACCTTGACAATATCATCTGGCTTTTCAGACTGCTAAATTGTTCAGGCAAATGTAATGTAGACCTGACTGCACTCTCCTGAGTTGAGAGATAGGCTACATGCATCCTAAAGGGCACATGATCCCCTACATAGTGCACTACTTTTGACCAGAACTCTATGGGCCCTAGTCAAGAATAGTGAACTATATAGAGAATAGGGTGCCATTTGGGACACATAGTAGTGTGTAGACTTGGCTGCACTCTGCTGAGATGAGTCTGAGAGCCTTATAAAGCATCAGCCAAAGCCTTTGACTCAGTTTCTTCAATGCATCTTTCTCCACCTCTTGTATTGAATGGGTTTTGTTTGAACGTCTGTATTCATAGAACCAGAGACCTATAATGGAAGTGTCTCTGTACTATTTATCGTATACACCAGTCCTGTGTGACTCACACTGTCTTTTACTGAATGTACTACAACAGGGCTTTCCCAAGCTTTTTTGTCCCACGACCCCATTTTGATATCAGAAAATTCTCACGACCCCAACCATGTGAAATGAATGATGTAATTAACAACCAATGTTTCTTTTTTTAATTGGGACTATGGCAGTCAACTGAAAAACATTCCAACAGTATTTCTGATTGTCTTCTCAACTCACCATCACATACTTTTATATGTAGGGCTATGACAGTCAATTGCAAAGGAGTCTGAAATAATGTATCTTATCTCACCACCATTAATCAGGTGGGTGTGCTTGATGCATGTCACGTCGGACCTTGAGTCAGGGGGCGTGGTCGACAGTGCGCGCCTCATCTCTGCTGTCACATCCAACCTGGATGGATATTTGGTTTTAATGCAGACGAGAGCACTGAATCCAGCTTTACACAGATATGAGCTGGCGAAGGGTACCATGAGCTTTATGGTGCTTTCAACATAACTGGGAACTCTGAAAAATACGAAGTCAAATTATGATGTCGGTAATCTTCAGGTTGGAAATTCTGAGCTCTAGAAAGAGTACCTAGATTCCGAGTTGGATGACCGTTCAAAATGATTTTTCCCAGTCGGAGCGCGTTTTTTCGGGTTCCCAGTTGTCTTGAAAGTCAGAGATTTCCGAGTTCCCAGTTATTTTCAACGCGGCATTAATGCTCAGAGGGAGACGACAGGGTGTTCCCTTTGAGTCAGGAACCAAAACTCCTCTGTAGTTACCCGGGAATGCATTCAGTCACATGACAGCGCGATAGCTGTTCGATTTCACTTACCGGCATGTCAACTGAGCCAGGATCACAGTCAAACGGATTGTGAAGTAGATCCCAAAGTGCTCTTCCAAGCGTTGGAGGTGAGCAGTCATCACTCGTGTGGGACACTTACTGATGCTGTTTTCTGTTAGGAACAGCCGAGCGAAGAGGGCACGGTTCACTTTTGAAAGATTCTCTCTCCAATAAGAATTATTTTCTTTGAATCCACTGACTCGTTCACTCATCTGTAGAATGTTTTTGTATTTCCCCTGCATCCTTGCGTTCAGTTCGTTCAGTTTCCCAATGTTACATAGGCAAGGAGACACATTTTCTTTTCATTACACAGAAAGTCAACCAAGTCTGTTTTTTCTTTACATCCATTGTGAATAACAAAAGTTCCTCTCTCAATGTGAAAAATCTTTCCAACAATCCCCCTCGATAACCACCGAGCCTCGGTGTGAAATAGAACATTGTCATGCTCTCCGCATAGTTTTGCGAACAGGCGTGCGCGCAATTGTGGTTTGATGTAGTTTACATTGGAAGTTATCTGCTGCAGTATATCTCAGAGTTCTGTGCTCAGCTTTTTTGTTGCTCTCGGTGTATCCATTCTAGCTCAGTGGGTGTATCATACAATGCCTCCATATGGCAGAGGGAGACACATTCATAGCTAGAGTGCAGAGACGGAAAAATATGTCTGGATGCGTTATCTGTTTGTTTTGGTTGTGTTTCAGATTATTTTGTGCCCAATATATAAATGAATGGTAAATAATGTATTGTGCCATTTTGGAGTCACTTTTAAGAGTATGTTTCTAAACACTTCTACATTAATGTGGATGCTACCATGATTACAGGTAGTCCTGAATGAATCATGAATAATGATGAGTGAGAAGTTACAGATGCACAAGTATCATACCTCCCAAAATGCTAACCTCCCCTGTTATTGTAAGGGTGAGATGTTAGCATGTCTTAGGGGTATGCTAACCTCCCCTGTTATTGTAAGGGTGGGATGTTAGCATGTCTTGGGGGTGTCATGACGTTGGCCTGTGGGTAAGGTTTATGACCCCCCCATAAATACCTTTCTCCCTTCCCCTCTCTTTCTGACCCTACTGAAGGACTGCTGTCCTGTTAAATATAGAGAGTCTGGGAACATCAAACAAATGGGGAAAGTAACCATATTTTGGTAATAAAACCAGTTGGAAATATGCTTTGGAACGTAATGAGTATGGATGTCAGTTCGGTTGTCATCTGAGACATTATGACTGATGACAGGACGACATAAACTGTACCTGGGAAAGGATACACCCTCTAGTTATCAGAGTCACATGGAATTGTTATGCAATTGAAATGTTTGATATTGAAATTGTTTGTTAGGAGATTAAATGTAATTTTAGCTTCCAAATGAGAGAATTGGGTTTTCATAAGGAAAGTGCCCTGCTTGATCAGTGGCCCACCCCTGTGAAGAGACAGGGGTTATAAACGATGGGGCGCCTCCCTCCCCCCTCTCCACTATATAAGCCTTTGACGAGGGGATGGCCAGTATGTTCCAGTACGTGAGGTCTGCAGCCTCTACGTTAGAAGGACACACGTCAAGTACAGAACTAAGCCAACCTCGGCGTGAGCTTTGGTGGCGAATGGTATGAACTTTGAGCTTATTCACTACGGAAGTGATACTTCCTAGCCGTTGAGTTAGCAGCGGCCGCTGTAGACGTGGGCTAGGAAAGGACGGACGACGGATCCAGTCTAACAAACAGACGAAGATACCACCACGTATCCAATTTACCACCAGAGACATTCTTCCGAGTACAGGAAGATCTGTTGGCCAACCCGGCCAGCATCTACGACCAATATACCGAAGCGCAGCTCAGAGTAAATATTTATTGCATTTTCCTTTTCCAAATGGGCGGTAATTTAGTAATGCATAAGATAATGTATTTACGATAGCATAGATGCTGTTTGTTTGTTCCTAAATCTTCCCGCTCTTTCATTCAAGCCCAACCCCCTTTCCTTTGTGTAACCAGCCATCATACAGGTTCCGTCCACCAGGACGTTTTCTGTATGACATCATTTGTATTCTGTGTATTTGTAATTCTGTGTGATTAGTTTAGGTATTTAGTAAATAAATAATTAAACCCAATTTTGTATTGCTGATTCAACTTGTTAGCCAGGGTTCGTGAAGATAGCCAAGAATTTACAACTTTCATTATGAGACTGAAAATGAGATAAGGGTTAATATTGACTGCTTCGATGTAAAATATTACTAAGTATTTTAAGAGTTTATTCGGAAGATAACAGCTCTATAAACGTTCTTCCATGGTGCCCCAACTTTCTAGTTAATTACATTTACATGATTAGCTTAGTCAGGTAATATTAATTACAGAGAAAGAATTTTATAGGTTAGCATGTCATATCGCTTAATCCGGCATAGCCAAAGACACGACAGGGGTATGCTAACCTCCCCTGTTATTGTAAGGGTGGGATGTTAGCATGTCTTGGGGGTATGCTAACCTCCCCTGTTATTGTAAGGGTGGGATGTTAGCATGTCTTGGGGGTATGCTAACCTCCCCTGTTATTGTAAGGGTGAGATGTTAGCATGTCTTGGGGGTATGCTAACCTCCCCTGTTATTGTAAGGGTGAGATGTTAGCATGTCTTGGGGGTGTGATATTTGTGCGTGGGGTTGTGGGCATGGTAGGTCTTGTACATAGAACAGCCATAATGCAGTAGTGTTATCATTTATGTATTTTACGTACTACAGCCATAATGCAGTAGTGTTATCATTTAGGTCTTGTACATAGAGCAGCCATAATGCAGTAGTGTTATCATTTAGGTCTTGTACATAGAACAGCCATAATGCAGTAGTGTTATCATTTAGGTCTTGTACATAGAACAGCCATAATTCAGTAGTGTTATCATTTAGGTCTTGTACATAGAACAGCCATAATTCAGTAGTGTTATCATTTAGGTCTTGTACATAGAACAGCCATAATGCATTAGTGTTATCATTTAGGTCTTGTACGTACTACAGCCATAATGCAGTAGTGTTATCATTTAGGTCTTGTACATAGAACATCCATAATGCAGTAGTGTTATGTCTCTTTTCCTGTGTTTCATCCCGGATGTCTCTTTTCCAGTAACTGTTATTCCTCCCCCTTTTTTCCGGGGTTCCACTATATCCATGCTGATGTGTGTGTGTGCGTGTCTGTAGGTGTGTGTGTGTGATGGGCAGTGTTGGAGCATTACCAGTAGTTGGGCTGATTGATGACGTCCCTCCATACATGGTGATTAGTCTATCTGGTTAGATTGATGATGACCCTCCATACATGGTGATTAGTCTACCTGGTTAGATTGATGATGACCCTCAATACATGGTGATTAGTCTACCTGGTTAGATTGATGATGACCCTCCATACATGGTGATTAGTCTACCTGGTTAGATTGATGATGACCCTCCATACATGGTGATTAGTCTATCTGGTTAGATTGATGATGACCCTCCATACATGGTGATTAGTCTACCTGGTTATATTGCTCCTGACGGGGTACTCTGGATGTTTTGTGTAACCATTGTGTCGGCCAGGGGTCCAGAGCCTGCTAGTTTTCTGTTCTACCTGATAATGAAATGCACCGGCCTGGTGTCCCAGGTCTAAATCAGTCCCTGATTAGAGGGGAATCACCCACTTGGAGTCCCAGGTCTAAATCAGTCCCTGATTAGAGGGGGGAAAGCAGTGGACCGTCCAATTTGAGGGGACTTGGCCTCGGGGTAGTGTTTTACACGTATACTGTAACAGATATATCTTATTTTTATAGTAAATAGGTTGTACATCGATGACATAGTACATTTCAGGGAGAGTCGAGGGTGGTGGGGAGAGTTAGGCAGAATTGGGGGTGGTGGGGAGAGTTAGGCAGAATCGAGGGTGGTGGGGAGAGTCAGGGGTGGTAGGGTAAAATAGGAGGTTACGCTAGTTATGAGCAGTGTGGTAATGTACCCTGTGTGTCATCGCTGTCAAGGCTCTGTGCACCTTAGGATGTGACAGTAGCAAGGAGAACCATGGGAACTGGAGAGAACACACAATCTCTCCCGGGGAATTATGGGACGACAGAGCTTTCTCAGGCAGAGCTGTCACTCAAACCAAAGGCTAAGGCACCTCCCGTACTATATGGAATGTCAACACAATGTATGTATCTGGCTGCTACTGCCACCAAGCCAAGCACTGGCTGCTACTAGCGGCTACTAGCGGCTACTGGCTGCTACTAGCTGCAACTGGCACCAAGCCAAGCACTGGCTGCTACTGGCTGCTATTGGCTGCTACTGGCACCAAGCCAAGCACTTGCTGCTACTGGCTGCTACTGCCACCAAGCCAAGCACTGACTGCTACTGGCTGCTACTGCCACCAAGCCAAGCACTGACTGCTACTGGCTGCTACTGGCACCAAGCCAAGCACTGGCTGCTACTGGCTGCTACTGGCACCAAGCCAAGCCAAGCACTGGCTGCTACTGGCGGCTACTGGCGGCTACTGGCGGCTACTGGCTGCTACTGGCTGCTACTGGCTGCTCCTGGCTGCTACTGGCACCAAGCCAAGCACTGGCTGCTACTGGCGGCTACTGGCGGCTACTGGCGGCTACTGGCTGCTACTAGCACCAAGCCAAGCACTGGCTGCTACTGGCTGCTACTGGCGGCTACTGGCTGCTACTGGCTGCTACTGGCTGCTTCTGGCTGCTCCTGGCTGCTACTGGCACCAAGCCAAGCACTGGCTGCTACTGGCGGCTACTGGCACCAAGCCAAGCACTGGCGGCTACTGGCTGCTCCTGGCTGCTACTGGCACCAAGCCAAGCACTGGCTGCTACTGCCTGCTACTGCCACCAAGCCAAGCCAAGCACTGGCTGCTACTGGCGGCTACTGGCTGCTACTGGCGGCTACTGGCTGCTACTGGCTGCTACTGGCTGCTCCTGGCTGCTCCTGGCACCAAGCCAAGCACTGGCTGCTACTGGCGGCTACTGGCGGCTACTGGCTGCTACTGGCACCAAGCCAAGCACTGGCTGCTACTGGCTGCTACTGGCACCAAGCCAAGCACTGGCAGCTACTGGCTGCTCCTGGCTGCTACTGGCACCAAGCCAAGCAGTGGCTGCTACTGGCTGCTACTGGCGGCTACTGGCGGCTACTGGCGGCTACTGGCGGCTACTGGCGGCTACTGGCGGCTACTGGCTGCTACTGGCTGCTACTGCCACCAAGCCTAGCACTGGCTGCTCCTGGCTGCTACTGGCACCAAGCCAAGCAGTGGCTGCTACTGGCTGCTACTGGCACCAAGCCAAGCACTGGCTGCTACTGGCACCAAGCCAAGCAGTGGCTGCTACTGGCTGCTACTGGCGGCTACTGGCGGCTACTGGCACCAAGCCAAGCAGTGGCTGCTACTGGCTGCTACTGGCACCGCACCAAGCACTGGCTGCTACTGGCTGCTACTGGCTGCTACTGGCATCAAGCCAAGCACTGACTGCTACCGGCTTCTACTGACACCAAGCCAAGCACTGGATTTGTCCCAAATGGTACCCTATTTCCTATTTTGTGCACTACTTTTGACCAGATCCCATATTAGTGCACTATATATAGGGAATAGGGTGCCATTTTGGGACACATCTGTTACTGGTGGCTCTTTCCTCTGTCAGAGAGCCCAGGGAGACGGTAGACGTGGGATTCCCAAGGCACAAAGTGTTCGTTCTCAGTGCTCAGACACTCATTCCATCATCCGCATCTGGAGCGAACACACACACACTACACACACTCATTCCATCATCTGCATCTGGAGCGAACACACATACACACAACACACACTCATTCCATCATCCGCATCTGGAGCGAACACACATACACACTACACACACTCATTCCATCATCCCCATCTGGAGCGAACACACATACACACTACACACACTCATTCCATCATCTGCATCTGGAGCGATGTGATCACTGCTCATGTCATGTGGCGCAGTCTCGGTAGAGATGAGGGGTCATGGATATAATAAACCCGCAGGACTAATTGTAATAGTACTGAAGAGTCACGAGTGGATTTGATCGATGTTTCAATCAAAATATGACTGAAGTCTAGGTTTCTGAGGGCCTGAATTTGACTGGTTGTATTTCTCCCGGTAATTGTTTTTCTGTTCATCACAGAGGTTTCACTTTGATACTACTGATCTACAAAGGATGTATACAGTAGATACTATAGTCCTCATTTGAAATGAGAATGTAGATGAATCGATTCATTTGATCTACACAACACTATAGACCGCTCCCCTCTAAGTTCATTATATAAACCAGGGAAATAAACAATACAACATGCAACCAATCAGATCTACTGTAGAATTCCATTTGCACCTGGCTACAAGACTCTCATTTAGTTCCATAATGGAATTTATCGCAGGTGTGAATGTCTGGATTTTTTGGCCTGATCCGAACACCACCATTAATACTTTAATATCTAGCAAATGACTGGGCATACTGGGTCAACATGATCTGTACTGCTGGTCTACCAGCCAGGTAAACTAGATTTTGTAGTCCTAGAGCCTCATTTATCCATAACGCCAACAAAGGGGTTTTAATTGGGTAGATAAATGCATAGAGAAAGAAGAACCACCATGCACTTTATTATTACCTATTATTTATTAAATAATCCTGATTTATGTGGTCAACATAAAAGGATATAACCTCAAGCTAATTAGCCCCAATGGCTGTGGTCATTCATCTCAGAGGGACTTAATATATAGGCATTCAGGAACTCAGATTTACTACTTAAGGATTTGGTCTTTCCTTTTTACATTTTTTACATTTTAGTCATTTAGCAGACGCTCTTATCCAGAGCAACTTACAGTAGTGAATGCATACATTTCATACATTTTTTTCTCCGTACTGGTCCCCCGTGGGAATCGAACCCACATCCCTGGCGTTGCAAACACCATGCTCTACCAACTGAGCCACACGGGACCTACATTAGCTTTGTTTGAACTCATGGTACAATGTAGACTGTATTGTTGTTTTTCTTGTAGTTCGGATTAGGCCTAGGATGCAGAGAGAGAAGGGGTGGGGTGCTAACCAAAGTATGACATTTGATCTCTGTTTCTCTGTACAAATTCCAACATATAGTGTCAATCAGAATTCTCATTCATTTTGATTTCAATTACAGTTAATTTATGTATGAAACCCTCACATTCACAAAGTAGGGATGTTGTTAGCATAACTCAATTTACATGGTTGCATCCTTTCAAAATGGCCATTGATGATCAACATTGGTTAGATTATTTCCTATAGGACTGGTATTTTTCCTTAGGAGCAGAGCAGAGGAAATAGTATGCTCTATGGAGCAAAGCAGCAGCACCAACACATCAGCAGTTAAAGTACCAAATGAATACCTCTGACAGGCAGGCAGGAAGAGGAGAGAGAGAGAAAGAGCCTCTATCCCAGGCTGCCTTCCTGCTTGCCTTCAAAAGTGCCACAAAGCATCCATGCTGACCTTCTTATCCATCCTATCCCTCCCTCGCCCCTTAATGAACACCATCCTATCCCTCCCTCACCCCCCTAATGAACACCATCCTATCCCTCCCTCGCCCCCTAATGAACACCATCCTATCCCTCCCTCGCCCCCTAATGAACACCATCCTATCCCTCCCTCACCCCCCTAATGAACACCATCCTATCCCTCCCTCACCCCCCTAATGAACACCATCCTCTCCCTCCCTCACCCCCCTAATGAACACCATCCTATCCCTCCCTCGCCCCCCTAATGAACACCATCCTATTCCTCCCTCACCCCCTAATAAACACCATCCTCTCCTTCCCTCACCCCCCTAATGAACACCATCTTATCCCTCCCTCACCCCCCTAATGAACACCATCCTATCCCTCCCTCGCCCCCTAATGAACACCATCCTATCCCTCCCTCGCCCCCCTAATGAACACCATCCTATCCCTCCCTCACCTCCCTAATGAACACCATCCTATCCCTCCCTCACCCCCCTAATGAACACCATCCTATCTGTCCCTCATTCTCCTAATGAACACCATCCTATCCCTCCCTCACCCCTCACCCCTAATGAACACCATCCTATCCCTCCCTCATCCTCCTAATGAACACCATCCTATCCCTCCCTCACCGCCCTAATGAACACCATCCTATCCCTCCCTCATCCTCCTAATGAACACCATTCTATCCCTCCCACACCCCCTTAATGAACACCATCCTATCCCTCACTCACCCCCCTAATGAACACCATCCTATCCCTCCCTCACCCCCCTAATGAACACCATCCTATCCCTCCCTCACCCCCCTAATAAACACCATCCTATCCCTCCCCCATCCTCCTAATGAACACCATCCTATCCCTCCCTCACCCCCCTAATGAACACCATCCTATCACTCCCTCATATTCCTAATGAACACCATCCTAGCCCTCCCTCACCCTCTAATGAACACCATCCTATCTGTCCCTCATCCTCCTAATGAACACCATCCTATCCCTCCCTCACCCCTCTAATGAACACCATCCTATCTGTCCCTCATCCTCCTAATGAACACCATCCTATCCCTCCCTCACCCCTCACCCCTAATGAACACCATCCTATCCCTCCCTCACCCCTCACCCCCTAATGAACACCATCCTATCCCTCCCTCATCCTCCTAATGAACACCATCCTATCCCTCCCTCACCCCCCTAATGAACACCATCCTATCCCTCCCCCATCCTCCTAATGAACACCATCCTATCCCTCCCTCACCCCCCTAATGAACACCATCCTATCCCTCCCTCACCCCCCTAATGAACACCATCCTATCCCTCCCTCATCCCCTTAATGAACACCATCCTATCCCTCCCTCATCCCCTTAATGAACAAGGGCCAAAGGAGCTCTAGAGCTCAGCCTCTCTTCTCCTCCTTCTCTTCCACCCTGACTCTCCCCAACTCTCCCTAGCTCTCCCCACCACCCCCAACTCTCCCTAACTCACCCCACCACCCCCGACTCTCCCTAACTCACCCCACCACCCCCGACTCTCCCTAACTCCCCCCACCACCCCTAACTCTCCCTAACTCTCCCCACCACCCCTGACTCTCCCTGACTCTCCCTAACTCTTCCCACCACCCCCGACCCTCCCTAACTCCCCCCACCACCCCCGACTCTCCCCACCACCCCTGTCTCTCCCTAACTCTCCCCACCACCCCCGGCCCTCGCTAACTCTCCCCACCACCCCGACTCTCCCTAACTCTCCCCACCACCCCCGACTCTCCCAACCACCCCTGACTCTCCCTAACTCTCCCCACCACCCCCGGCCCTCCCTAACTCTCCCCACCACCCCGACTCTCCCTAACTCTCCCCACCACCCCCGACTCTCCTCACCACCCCCGACCCTCCCTAACTCTCCCCACCACCCCGACTCTCCCTAACTCTCCCCACCACCCCGACTCTCCCTAACTCTCCCACCACCCCGACTCTCCCCACCACCACTGTCTCTCCCTAACTCTCCCCACCACCCCTGTCTCTCCCTAACTCTCCCCACCACCCCTGTCTCTCCATGACTCTCCCCACCACCCTCGACCCTCCCTAACTCTCCCCACCACCCCCAACCCTCACTAACTCTCCTCACCACCCCCGACTCTCCCTGACTCTCCCCACCACCCCTGACTCTCCCTAACTCTCCCCACCACCCCTGTCTCTCCCTAACTCTCCCCACCACCCCCGACTCTCCCCACCACCCTCGACCCTCCCTAACTCTCCCCACCACCCCTGACTCTCCCCACCACCCCTGACTCTCCCCACCACCCTCGATCCTCCCTAACTCTCCCCACCTCCAATCTGTCTGTGCCGCTGCAGTATTATTAGACGTGCCTAGTCCTCTGAGAGAGGAAACCGAGAGGACTGAGGGGCTGGCAGATGAGAGATGCTACAGGGGCTACTAGTTCCATTAAAATGGACATTCTACTTCCACTCCTTCCATTCACCAGGGCCTTTGTTATCATGGAGCTTGACGTTCGCTGCCTCGCAAGCTGGCCTCTCAGGATGTAGTGAGGCTTACTGATCCATGACCAGCTCATCTATCTTTCAGGATTCCAGGGTACGCGCTGTGAAATTGACACCGACGAGTGTATCTCAGGCCCATGCCAGAACCAGGGCCACTGTCTTGACCGGGTCAACAGCTACAGGTAAAAGGGGAACCGCGAGGGGCACCTTATATACAGTCTGCATACCAAATGGCCCTCTGTTCCCGAACCCTATAGGATCCGACCAAATGTAGTGCGCTATATAGGCAACAGGGTGGCATTTGGTACACTTCCATTCATTTTTCAACCCAGAGATACTCACTCAAACAAACAAAGATGAAAATTGCTGTCAGGTTATATGAATAATGGATTATAAACTCATACCAGATGATTGATGATTTGATCAATTACCCACAATACCTGCTCCCATTTAGCAGTAATTGCGCTAATGCTAATGAGTGCAATTAATTCCAAGGTGACAATTATTGAATATGGTGAAATTGAGACAAGTAGATAGTGAGCTCCAGTCTTAAGATGGTGGTTCCCTTATGATGACTCCGGGAGTAGAATGAATACTATCACATACTTATCACAACCGTATTATATTTACCGCCTCCGAACATATTATAAATATATTGATAGTACGGTCTCTGTACATTTAAGCAATAAGGCATAAGGGGGTGTGGTATATGGCCAATATACCACGGCTAAGGGCTGTTCTTTAAGCACGACGCAACGCGGAGTGCCTCAACGCGGCCCTTAGCCATGGTATATTGGCCATATATCACAAACCCCTGAGGTGCCTTGTTGCTATTTTAAACTGCTTACCAACGTAATTAGAGCAGTACAAATAAGTGTTTTGTCATACCCGTGGAATACGGTCTGATATATCACGGCTGTCAACCAGTCAGCATTCAGGGCTCGAACCACTCAGTT
This sequence comes from Salmo trutta, assembly GCF_901001165.1. Lineage (NCBI taxonomy): Eukaryota > Metazoa > Chordata > Actinopteri > Salmoniformes > Salmonidae > Salmo > Salmo trutta. Next base: position 4,873,328 of record NC_042974.1, on the reverse strand, counting down.
TATAATATAATATATATACTACATTATGTGCTCTGTACATTATAAGCACATATAATGTATTTACCACAGCAATATATTGTTATTATGGCCTCAGTTCAGATGTGTGTGAATAGTGTGATGCTGTTACACCATGCTAAGCATGACCCTGTGATATGGTTAAATGAACTGTTAAATGAACAAAGGCTCATGCCATATTTCCATAAACACTATGCAAAAATAATGCGGCTTCATAACACGCCCTTTGGAGTGGAAATGAGGTCAGTTCAATGAGGAACCGTCTCTCCTTTTAACAGGGCTGTTTATATGAATCCTTCTTTACAGCTTAGTTTAACGTTTAGTTAAACAGTCACAAACTAAAAGGTCCCGATTAATCTTGATCCGATGTGTAATTAATATCAGATAAAGTCCTCTTCATTGATCTGTTATTTCATCCTTTTTTTTCCCTCACACGTGCCACTACGAGTAAACAAATGGATTTTCTATTTTGTATGCAAGAGAGGAGATCAATATTAATGATTGCCTTTGTTTTCAGCTGTGACTGTGAGCCTGGGTTTTCTGGCCATCACTGTGAGGAAGACATCAACGAGTGTTCCTCCAGACCCTGCCAAAATGGAGGCATTTGCCAAGACCAGGTTAACAGGTTGGTACCTACAGTACCAGGACAATATTCACTTTAATATTTACCCCGTTACCTATACCTGGTCATTTAAGCTATCACTCAATGAATCATTGAAGCCTTAGCTAGCTGGCTAACACCGTCTCTATCTCATTTGTATATATCTGTATCCCAAATGGCACCCTATGCCCTGTATATCCCTGTATAGTGCACTATAAGCCCTATGGGCCCTGGTCAAAAGTAGTGCACTATATAGGGAATAAGGTTACATTTGGAACGTATCCTATCTCTCTGAAGTATTTGTTTTTGAACCGTTAGCGCAAGGAACAAAAACAAGTTTAAAATGAGCCCCATGAGGTAGCTATGTTAAACCTAGCAGGGTTATTCTTCGAAGCGCTCCGGATGTGTCCCAAATGGCACCCTATTCCCTACATAGTACACTACTTTTGACCATTACAGGGTGAAGTGCACTGTGTAATGCATCATTTGGGATGCAGCAGCAGTCTTATATAACAGGCCTTTCTTCATCCTTGACATATTTAAGCTGCCATACTAAAGACAGCAGAGTGCATTCAGCAGGAACACATCATGACTCTAGATTGGGTTTCCTTTCCTCCACGGGGTAGACTTCTTCTTCTCTAGGTAGCTCTCTCTCTCTCTCTCTCTCTATCGCTCTCTATTCAGCCCCCCTCTCGCCTTCTCTCTCTATCTTTCTCTCTCTCTCCAACCTTCTCTCTTCCTCTTTCTCCTTCTCTTTCTCCCTCTCTCTCCACCTCTCTCTTTCCTCTCTCTCTCTTCACCCCCTCTTGCTCTCTCTCCCTCTCTCTCTCCACCCCTCTTCCTTCCTCTTTCTCTCTCTCTTCTGCTCTCTCTCTTCACCCCCTCTTGCTCTCTCTCCCTCTCTCTCTCTTCACCCTCTCCCTCTCTCTCTCTCTCTCCCTCCACTGTCTTTAATGGGAGTCCTGGGGCTTGTAGTAGGAGGCTGTAGTCCGACAGATGGGCAGAGAAGTCCCAGGGCCAATTTAAGTCCTAAATGGTTTGTCTCCAGTTTGTCTCCTGTCATGATACCTGCTCCCATGGCGACCCAGCATGCACTGCTCATAGCGATCCCCTGACTGGGCAGTTCTGGGAGTTCAGTTAAGGTGTGTCCACCCCTCTGTAACGACTCTCTGATGAAAGCAGACCCTGGATGCCTCCCACATGGCACCCTACTCCCTTTATAGTCAGTAGAGTCCAGACAAGCTGTTCCTCTATTTACTCTGCTGCTCAAACCATCCACCTACTGTACATGGAGATCTGTCTGTGTAGGGTACATTAAGAGATGTAGTGTTGTTCCCTATAGCAGTGAGCTGTAGTGGTGTCCCCCAGAGCAGTGAGCTGTAGTGTTGTCCCCTATAGCAGTGAGCTGTAGTGTTGTCCCCTATAGCAGTGAGCTGTAGTGGTGTCCCCCAGAGCAGTGAGCTGTAGTGTTGTCCCCTATAGCAGTGAGCTGTAGTGTTGTCCCCTATAGCAGTGAGCTGTAGTGTTGTCCCCTATAGCAGTGAGCTGTAGTGTTGTCCCCTATAGCAGTGAGCTGTAGTGGTGTCCCCTATAGCAGTGAGCTGTAGTGTTGTCTCCTATAGCAGTGAGCTGTAGTGTTGTCCCCTATAGCAGTGAGCTGTAGTGTTGTCCCCTATAGCAGTGAGCTGTAGTGTTGTCCCCTATAGCAGTGAGCTGTAGTGTTGTCCCCTATAGCAGTGAGCTGTAGTGTTGTCCCCTATAGCAGTGAGCTGTAGTGGTGTCCCCTATAGCAGTGAGCTGTAGTGTTGTCCCCTATAGCAGTGAGCTGTAGTGTTATCCCCTATAGCAGTGAGCTGTAGTGTTGTCCCCTATAGCAGTGAGCTGTAGTGTTGTCCCCTATAGCAGGGAGCTGTAGTGGTGTCCCCTATAGCAGTGAGCTGTAGTGGTGTCCCCTATAGCAGTGAGCTGTAGTGTTGTCCCCTATAGCAGTGAGCTGTAGTGTTGTCCCCTATAGCAGTGAGCTGTAGTGTTGTCCCCTATAGCAGTGAGCTGTAGTGTTGTCCCCTATAGCAGTGAGCTGTAGTGTTTGTCCCCTATAGCAGTGAGCTGTAGTGTTGTCCCCTATAGCAGTGAGCTGTAGTGGTGTCCCCTATAGCAGTGAGATGTAGTGTTGTCCCCTATAGCAGTGAGCTGTAGTGTTGTCCCCTATAGCAGTGAGCTGTAGTGTTGTCCCCTATAGCAGTGAGCTGTAGTGTTGTCCCCTATAGCAGTGAGCTGTAGTGTTGTCCACTATAGCAGGGAGCTGTAGTGGTGTCCCCTATAGCAGTGAGCTGTAGTGTTGTCCCCTATAGCAGGGAGCTGTAGTGGTGTCCCCTATAGCAGGGAGCTGTAGTGTTGTCCCCTATAGCAGTGAGCTGTAGTGTTGTCCACTATAGCAGTGAGCTGTAGTGGTGTCCCCTATAGCAGTGAGCTGTAGTGTTGTCCCCTATAGCAGTGAGCTGTAGTGTTGTCCACTATAGCAGTGAGCTGTAGTGTTGTCCCCTATAGCAGTGAGCTGTAGTGGTGTCCCCTATAGCAGTGAGCTGTAGTGGTGTCCCCTATAGCAGTGAGCTGTAGTGCTGTCCCCTATAGCAGTGAGCTGTAGTGGTGTCCCCTATAGCAGGGAGCTGTAGTGTTGTCCCCTATAGCAGTGAGCTGTAGTGTTGTCCACTATAGCAGTGAGCTGTAGTGGTGTCCCCTATAGCAGTGAGCTGTAGTGTTGTCCCCTATAGCAGTGAGCTGTAGTGTTGTCCACTATAGCAGTGAGCTGTAGTGTTGTCCCCTATAGCAGTGAGCTGTAGTGGTGTCCCCTATAGCAGTGAGCTGTAGTGGTGTCCCCTATAGCAGTGAGCTGTAGTGTTGTCCCCTATAGCAGTGAGCTGTAGTGTTGTCCCCTATAGCAGTGAGCTGTAGTGGTGTCCCCTATAGCAGTGAGCTGTAGTGGTGTCCCCTATAGCAGTGAGCTGTAGTGGTGTCCCCTATAGCAGTGAGCTGTAGTGGTGTCACCTATAGCGGTGAGCTGTAGTGTTGTCCCCTATAGCGGTGAGCTGTAGTGTTGTCCCCTATAGCAGTGAGCTGTAGTGGTGTCCCCTATAGCGGTGAGCTGTAGTGTTGTCCCCTATAGCAGTGAGCTGTAGTGGTGTCCCCTATAGCAGTGAGCTGTAGTGGTGTCACCTATAGCAGTGAGCTGTAGTGGTGTCCCCTATAGCGGTGAGCTGTAGTGGTGTCCCCTATAGCGGTGAGCTGTAGTGGTGTCCCCTATAGCAGTGAGCTGTAGTTGTGTCCCCTATAGCAGTGAGCTGTAGTGGTGTCCCCTATAGCAGTGAGCTGTAGTGGTGTCCCCTATAGCAGTGAGCTGTAGTGGTGTCCCCTATAGCAGTGAGCTGTAGTGTTGTCCACTATAGCAGTGAGCTGTAGTGGTGTCCCCTATAGCGGTGAGCTGTAGTGTTGTCCCCTATAGCAGTGAGCTGTAGTGTTGTCCTCTATAGCGGTGAGATGTAGTGTTGTCCACTATTAGCAGTGAGATCCAGCATCTCACAGTACTGTTGTTGTTGTGGTTGCTTTAAGGAGCTGATGATGGAGGGTTTATAATGTATTCTAAGTGCAGAAGTAAGGGCTTCCTGTAAAGCTGCTGTCATTTAATGACAGGCTGTTCCCTGTTAGGGCCTAAAGTCATAGGAGGATAGATGGAGAAAACAGGTATCAAGTCATAGGAGGGTAGATGGAGAAAACAGGCATAAAGTCATAGGAGGATAGATGGAGAAAACAGGCATAAAGTCGTAGGAGGGTAGATGGAGAAAACAGGCATAACGTCGTAGGAGGGTAGATGGAGAAAACAGGCATAAAGTCATAGGAGGATAGATGGAGAAAACAGGCATAAAGTCGTAGGAGGGTAGATGGAGAAAACAGGCATCAAGTCATAGGAGGATAGATGGAGAAAACAGGCATAAAGTCATAGGAGGATAGATGGAGAAAACAGGCATCAAGTCATAGGAGGATAGGTGGAGAAAACAGGCATAAAATCATAGGAGGATAGATGGAGAAAACAGGCATCAAGTCGTAGGAGGATAGATGGAGAAAACAGGCATCAAGTCATAGGAGGATAGGTGGAGAAAACAGGCATCAAGTCATAGGAGGATAGGTGGAGAAAACAGGCATTAAGTCATAGGAGGATAGATGGAGAAAACAGGCATCAAGTCATAGGATAGATGGAGAAAACAGGCATAAAATCATAGGAGGGTAGATGGAGAAAACATCAAAGGAATTGGCAGTGCTCTCGACTATCAATAATGCCAATATGAAAACAACCGTAACATTTCAAATGGACAGGAGGGCACTTAATACAGAATGACTTAGGATACTACATCACTTATATCAATTATACACACTCTTTACTTGAGTGCTACATAACAAAATCTTCTCTAGCCATTTTGGGTAAGTGTTTGGTCATCCTATGGGTGTTGTGTTTGGTCATCCTATGGGTGTTGTGTTTGGTCATCCAATGGGTGTTGTGTTTGGTCATCCTATGGGTGTTGTGTTTGGTCATCCTATGGGTGTTGTGTTTGGTCATCCTATGGGTGTTGTGTTTGGTCATCCAATGGGTGTTGTGTTTGGTCATCCTATGGGTGTTGTGATTGGTCATCCTATGGGTGTTGTGATTGGTCATCCTATGGGTGTTGTGATTGGTCATCCTATGGGTGTTGTGTTTGGTCATCCAATGGGTGTTGTGTTTGGTCATCCTATGGGTGTTGTGATTGGTCATCCTATGGGTGTTGTGATTGGTCATCCTATGGGTGTTGTGTTTGGTCATCCTATGGGTGTTGTGTTTGGTCATCCTATGGGTGTTGTGATTGGTCATCCTATGGGTGTTGTGTTTGGTCATCCAATGGGTGTTGTGTTTGGTCATCCAATGGGTGTTGTGTTTGGTCATTCTATGGGTGTTGTGATTGGTCATCCTATGGGTGTTGTGATTGGTCATCCTATGGGTGTTGTGTTTGGTCATCCTATGGGTGTTGTGTTTGGTCATCCTATGGGTGTTGTGATTGGTCATCCTATGGGTGTTGTGATTGGTCATCCTATGGGTGTTGTGATTGGTCCTCCTATGGGTGTTGTGTTTGGTCATCCTATGGGTGTTGTGATTGGTCATCCTATGGGTGTTGTGTTTGGTCATCCAATGGGTGTTGTGTTTGGTCATCCAATGGGTGTTGTGTTTGGTCATCCTATGGGTGTTGTGATTGGTCATCCTATGGGTGTTGTGATTGGTCATCCTATGGGTGTTGTGATTGGTCATCCTATGGGTGTTGTGTTTGGTCATCCTATGGGTGTTGTGATTGGTCATCCTATGGGTGTTGTGATTGGTCATCCTATGGGTGTTGTGATTGGTCATCCTATGGGTGTTGTGTTTGGTCATCCTATGGGTGTTGTGTTCCTGGGAATATAGTTAAATACATTAGTATAATAATTGTCCTTCCACCTCTAAATGTTCTTCTTCTTTTTAATACTGCCTTAACTATTCAGCTTCCTATAATCATTGTCATCCCATCACTAATAGTTGTTCTTGTTACTGTCTAGGTTCCACTGTAATTGCCCAGCTGGATATTTTGGCACCCTGTGTGACCTGGATATTAATGAGTGTGAAGTTTCACCTTGCCTTCACGAGGCCGTCTGTATCAACAAACCTGGAGGCTTCAAGTGTGTCTGTCGTCCTGGAAACGCAGGTAAAGATTATTTCATTTTAACCCTGCTGTCACCAAATTCTAAAAGCTACTTTCCCCGTTAGGGCCACCGTAGGACTCCTTTACCCCTCGGTGACAAAGAGATCAATGTGAGAGGGCTACAGCTTATCAGGACTGCGGTGGGTCTAGCTGGCTGCTTCATGATATCAGGACCATGGTGGGTCTAGCTGGCTGCTTCATGATATCAGGACTGCGGTGGGTCTAGCTGGCTGCTTCATGATATCAGGACCATGGTGGGTCTAGCTGGCTGCTTCATGATATCAGGACCATGGTGGGTCTAGCTGGCTGCTTCATGATATCAGGACCATGGTGGGACTAGCTGGCTACTTCATGATATCAGGACCGTATTGGGACTAGCTGGCTACTTCATGATATCAGGACCGTATTGGGACTAGCTGGCTACTTCATGATATCAGGACTGTATTGGGACTAGCTGGCTGCTACATGATATCAGGACCATGGTGGGTCTAGATGGCTGCTTCATGATATCAGGACCATGGTGGGTCTAGCTGGCTGCTTCATGATATCAGGACCATGGTGGGTCTAGCTGGCTGCTTCATGATATCATGGTGGGTCTAGATGGCTGCTTCATGATATCAGGACTGCGGTGGGTCTAGCTGGCTGCTTCATGATATCAGGACCATGGTGGGTCTAGCTGGCTGCTTCATGATATCAGAACCATGGTGTGTCTAGCTGGCTGCTTCATGATATCAGGACCATGGTGGGTCTAGCTGGCTGCTACATGATATCAGGACCATGGTGGGTATAGAAGATGGCTGCTTCATGATATCAGGACCATGGTGGGTCTAGCTGGCTGCTACATGATATCAGGACCATGGTGGGTCTAGATGGCTGCTTCATGATATCAGGACCATGGTGGGTCTAGCTGGCTGCGTCATGATATCAGGACCATGGTGGGTCTAGCTGGCTGCTTCATGATATCAGGACCGTGGTGGGTCTAGCTGGCTGCTTCATGATATCAGGACCATGGTGGGTCTAGCTGGCTGCTTCATGATATCAGGACCATGGTGGGTCTAGCTGGCTGCTTCATGATATCAGGACCGTGGTGGGTCTAGCTGGCTGCTTCATGATAACAGGACCATGGTGGGTCTAGCTGGCTGCTTCCTGATATCAGGACTGTATTGGGTCTAGCTGGCTGCTCCATGATATCAGGACCATGGTGGGTCTAGTTGGCTGCTTCATGATATCAGGACCATGGTGGGTCTAGATGGCTGCTTCATGATATCAGAACCATGGTGGGTCTAGCTGGCTGCTTTATGATATCAGGACCATGGTGGGTCTAGCTGGCTGCTTCATGATATCAGGACCATGGTGGGTATAGATGGCTGCTTCATGATATCAGGACCATGGTGGGTCTAGCTGGCTGCTTCATGATATCAGGACCATGGTGGGTATAGATGGCTGCTTCATGATATCAGGACCGTGGTGGGTCTAGCTGGCTGCTTCCTGATATCAGGACTGTATTGGGTCTAGCTGGCTGCTCCATGATATCAGGACCATGCTGGGTCTAGCTGACTGCTTCATGATATCAGGACCGTATTGGGACTAGCTGGCTACTTCATGATATCAGGACCGTATTGGGACTAGCTGGCTACTTCATGATATCAGGACCGTATTGGGACTAGCTGGCTGCTTTATGATATCAGGACCGTATTGGGACTAGCTGGCTACTTCATGATAGTCGGACACTGGAACTGGCTAAAACAAACCTTAAAGAGAAACTGTCTGCAGCACAATGGGTGATCATTTTAATGAATCGTATTGTACACACAGCACAGTTCCCTTAGATATAATGTTTCAAGAATGATAACAGGAGATAAATCCACAATACTTGTTTTAATCTAAAGGTAATCTGTCTTCAACTGTGTCTACATTCTGATGGTCTGTTATTTCATTAGGCTCTTTAGTTTCACCACTACATTCTGATGGTCTGTTATTTCATTAGGCTCTTTAGTGTCACCACTACATTCTGTTATTTCATTAGGCTCTTTAGTTTCACCATTACATTCTGTTGTTCTGTTTCATTAGGGCTCTTTAGTTTCACCACTACATTCTGTTGGTCTGTTGTTTCATTAGGGCTCTTTAATTTCACCACTACATTCTGTTATTTCATTAGGCTCTTTAGTTTCACCACTACATTCTGTTATTTCATTAGGGCTCTTTAATTTCACCACTACATTCTGTTATTTCATTAGGGCTCTTTAGTTTCACCATTACATTCTGTTGGTCTGTTTCATTAGGGCTCTTTAGTTTCACCACTACATTCTGTTGGTCTGTTATTTCTTTAGGCTCTTTAGTTTCACCATTACATTCTGTTATTTCATTAGGGCTCTTTAATTTCACCACTACATTCTGTTATTTCATTAGGGCTCTTTAGTTTCACCACTACATTCTGTTGGTCTGTTGTTTCATTAGGGCTCTTTAGTTTCACCACTACATTCTGTTATTTCATTAGGGCTCTTTAATTTCACCACTACATTCTGTTATTTCATTAGGCTCTTTAGTTTCACCATTACATTCTGTTATTTCATTAGGCTCTTTAGTTTCACCACTACATTCTGTTATTTCATTAGGCTCTTTAGTTTCACCACTACATTCTGTTGGTCTGTTATTTCTTTAGGCTCTTTAGTTTCACCATTACATTCTGTTATTTCATTAGGGCTCTTTAATTTCACCACTACATTCTGTTATTTCATTAGGGCTCTTTAGATTCACCACTACATTCTGTTATTTCATTAGGGCTCTTTAATTTCACCACTACATTCTGTTATTTCATTAGGGCTCTTTAATTTCACCACTACATTCTGTTATTTCATTAGGGCTCTTTAGTTTCACCACTACATTCTGTTATTTCATTAGGGCTCTTTAATTTCACCACTACATTCTGTTATTTCATTAGGCTCTTTAGTTTCACCATTACATTCTGTTATTTCATTAGGGCTCTTTAGTTTCACCATTACATTCTGTTATTTCATTAGGCTCTTTAATTTCACCACTACATTCTGATGGTCTGTTATTTCAATAGGGCTCTTTAGTTTCACCATGACATTCTGTTGTTTCATTAGGGCTCTTTAATTTCACCACTACATTCTGTTATTTCATTAGGGCTCTTTAGTTTCACCATTACATTCTGTTGTTTCATTAGGGCTCTTTAGTTTCACCACTACATTCTGTTATTTCATTAGGGCTCTTTAGTTTCACCACTACATTCTGTTATTTCATTAGGGCTCTTTAGTTTCACCACTACATTCTGTTGTTTCATTAGGCTCTTTAGTTTCACCATTACATTCTGTTATTTCATTAGGGCTCTTTAGTTTCTCCATTACATTCTGTTATTTCATTAGGGCTCTTTAATTTCACCACTACATTCTGTTATTTCATTAGGGCTCTTTAGTTTCACCATTACATTCTGTTGTTTCATTAGGGCTCTTTAGTTTCACCATTACATTCTGTTGTTTCATTAGGCTCTTTAGTTTCACCACTACATTCTGTTATTTCATTAGGCTCTTTAGTTTCACCATTACATTCTGTTATTTCATTAGGGCTCTTTAGTTTCACCACTACATTCTGTTGTTTCATTAGGCTCTTTAGTTTCACCATTACATTCTGTTGTTCTGTTTCATTAGGGCTCTTTAGTTTCACCACTACATTCTGTTGTTTCATTAGGGCTCTTTAGTTTCTCCACTACATTCTGTTGGTCTGTTGTTTCATTAGGGCTCTTTAATTTCACCACACTATTGTTGTTTTGCTCTGCTACCATCCATTCAGGACATGTTTTACACACAAGACACCTATATTGAGCTCTTTTTGTTAGAGGACCAATCTAATCCTGCTTCCTGTCAGCTGATTTTAAGATTAATTTCATTTGTCTTCTTCACTGTATCATCAATTTATCCTTTTCCAGTGGAAACAGGGGAGGGTGGAGGGGGAACTCTCTGAGGTATTGCCACTCTGGAGAGCAACAGAACAGCCTGATGTGCATGGCCCAATTCCCAACTGAAGATGCTTCTTTTATTCTTAGGCCCCTGTGCGCTCAGCCTCGGCTGCTTCCCAAATAACACTGTATTCCCTGTACGGTGCACTACTTTTGACCAGGGCCCTGGTCCAAAGTATTACACCATATAGGGAATAGGGTGCCATTTTGGATGCAACCATTGCACAAGTCATTACTTTCTCCCCTTCCCTCTAAGCTGGTCTGAGGAAACAGATAGTGTCTGCCCCAGGGAGCAGGGCCAGAGGATATATTTTGGATTGGTTCAACCAACCGACTTCAGCTTCCAAAGAAATATTTCCTCTAATAAGACATGTAACAGAACTTTTTCAAGAGAAGAGAGGGAACAAAAAAGTGAGTAAGTAAAAAAAGAGAGAAAAGAGGAAAGAATGGAAGAAAAACAGGAGATGAAAGAGTGGAAGGAAAACGAGAAGGATTTGGCAAAACGTTAATATGGCTTCGGTCTAGTGGTTGAATTGGCTGCTCGGGGGCTTGATCTAGGCACATAATGATTTGTAAATTGAAAATGTGTTTTTATGCAGCTGCTATAGTGTGTCATCTGCTCCCGCCAGTGAATACTGTAACTCATTGTGTCACTTTGATGCTATTATCAAATTTATTCTCATATTGCTTCGCTTCATCCATCAGGGATGGCAAAGCCCCTCTCCAAATGGGATGTCAACATTCATTCCAACTCGTTTCAACGGTTGACATGAAAATAAAGTCGTCAGGTGTTATAGCGAGGGGCTTTTACATTCATTTCAATACAGATTTATGGGAGAATAAATGGTGAAGTTTTCAGAATACATGCAAGCGTCAGAAATGTGTTGATGTAATGAATTTGGTTATCAGTAGGAAATTGCACATATGAGCAATATCATGCTCAAACTAAAACACATTTGGAATCTTATTTAGGTGAATCATCCACAGTGTGAGAAATATGCAACGAGGGATCTTAGATTTGGTATGCTATTTATGTTTTATTTTGTCAAAAGACAAAAGGATAGAATTGTTATTATACGTAAGGTAAAAAGTGAATTTCTGTCACGTTATAAAACTAATACAGAAGTCTGATTTAAAACACTATTCAAGGTCAGGTTGATAATTATGGCCCCATGCAATCCCCAAAACATTCCTGCATGGAATATCTTACCACCAGCACTGATGAAATAATTATTTGGTTGTGCAAACCACAGTTTGTCCAGGTGGGTGGTCTCAGATGATCCCGCAGGTGAAGAAGCCGGATGTGGCGGTCCTGGGCTGGTGTGATTACTTGTGGTTGTGAGGCCAGTTGGACATACTGCCATATTCTCTAAAATGAAGTTGGAGGCAGCTTATGGTAGAGAAATTAACATTCAATTCTCTGGCAACAGCATGCCAATTGCGCACTCCCTCAAAGTTGAGGCATCTGTGGCACTGTGTTGTGTGACAAAACTGCACATTTAGGAGTGGCCTTTTATTGTCCTTAGCACATGGTGCACTGATCATGCTGTTTGCTCAGCTTCTTGATTGTCTTGGCAAATTAGAAATGCTCACTGACAGGGATGTACTGTAGACAACTTTTAGTGTGTATGGAACGTTTCTGGAATCTTTTATTTCATCTCATGAAACATGGGACCAACACTTTACATGTTGCGTTTATATTTTTGTTTAGTATATACAGTACCAGTCAAAAGTTGACACACCTACTCATTCCAGGGTTTTTCTTTATTTTGACTATTTTCTACATTGTAGAACAATAGTGAAGACATCAAAGCTATGATAGAGGCACACTACCATAAAACACAGCCTGATTATGTCAACATGTATGGAATTGTTCCAAATGTATATTAACTATACATTTGTAATCATATTATATAAAGAGCCTCAACCTGCACTACCTTAACAGGGGTCTAGAGAGAAGATGATTAATAAATCTTGACACCTGGCTTTGTGAAAAATGAAGAGCAATACAGGAGACAGATTAAAAAGCTGTTATGATTCATCTCAATGCTAACCTTCTTAAAGGCTCTTACAGGAGAATCCATCTGAGAGAAACAAAAGAGAGACATTAAATAATAATCGTCCAGCTTCTATCCTCAATTACCTCTCGCAGCTGGAACTTTTTAAATCCACATAATTGTTCTATTCTATTCAGAGAGAGAAGAAAATAGGTTGTGAATGCCTGCTGAGAACAAGAGGATGGAGGATTACATGTAGAGTAGTGTGCAGGAGAAAAGGTACTTCCTCAAATAATACATACCTACAGGAGAAAATGTACTTCCTCATGTTGTAAAATAACATAACTACAGACTGGTCTATTGTGTAGTAGAACTGTCCTTATTATTAGACCTACTGATAAAACTGAAATTAAATATATTGTTACATTCCCCAGCAAGAAAACAAAATAATATCACTCAAACAGAAGGCATAACTAACAAAGTCACTGACAACAACCAAAATGAAACAGATGGGGTTTTAGGAGGGGTTCTGAAAGACACTCAATGAGGAACTCCACTGAAAGTTGACTAGCAACAACAACTGGACCTTAAAAGACAGCTACCATGAGTGCCCACTAAATTTGGCTAAGAAGAGGCAAACAAAATAAAAACCCACACCAAACTTAAAGACAGGAAGCAAACCAAAAAGGTGGCGCAAAACAAAATCAGGGAAATCGGACAGACTAGGGAGAGCCAACTAAAGGTGTTAACCATCTGCATCTTTCAAGACAACTGGAGCAGTGGGACAGCCACTCTTAAATAGCACCTAGGCCAGCACAGGTGTAACACATACTGACTAACGAGGTAACACCAATCTGTGCGCCCTACGTGCTAACGAACTATACGTGCTAAAGTCCAACCACAAAACATAAATGGAAAAACCAAAACCTGTAACAGTATACTGAACAGAAATATTAATGCAACATGTAAAGTGTTGGTCCCATGTTTCATGAGCTGAAATAAAAGATCCCAGACATTTTACATATGCACAAAAAGCTTATTTCTCTCAAATTGTTTGCACAAATTTGTTTACATCCCTGTTAGGGAGTATTTACTCTTTGCCAAGATAATCCATCCACCTGACAGGTGAGGCATATCAAGAAGCTGATTAAACAGCATAATCATTGCACAGGTGCACCTTGTGCTTGGGACAATAAAGGGCCACTCTAAAATGTGCAGTTTTGTCACACGACACAATGCCACAGATGACTCAAGTTTTGAGGGAGCGTGCAATTGGCATGCTGACTGCAGGAATGTCCACCAGAGATGTTTCCAGATAATTGAATGTTTATTTCTCTACCATAAGCCGCCTCAAGTAATTTTAGAGAATTTGGCAGTATGTCCAACCGGCCTCACAACCACAGGCCACGTGTAACCACGCCAGCCCAGGACCTCCACATCCGGCTTCTCCACCTGCGGGATCATCTGAGACCAGCCCCCTGGAAATCTGATGAAACTCTGGGTTTGCACAACCGAAGAATTTCTGCACAAACTGTTTGAAAAAAGTCTCAGGGAAGCTCATCTGCATGCTCGTCATACTCACCAAGGTCTTGACCTGACTGCAGTTCGGTGTCGTAACTGACTTCAGTGGGCAAATGCGCCGCCATCACCTCATGTTTCAGCATGATAATGCATGGCCCCATGTCGCAATAATCTGTACACAATTCCTGGAAGCTGAACATGTCCCAGTTGTTCCATGGCCTGCATACTCACCAGACATGTCACCCATTGAGCACGTTTGGGATGCTCTGGATTGACGGTTAGAACAGCGTGTTCCAGTTCCCACCAATATCCTGCAACTTTTCACAGTCATTAAATAGGAGTGGGACAACATTCCACAGGCCACAACCAACAGCCTGATCAACTCTATGTGAAAGAGATATGTCATGGTGAATGAGGCAAGTGGTGGTCACACCAGATACTGACTGTTTTTCTGATCCACATCCCTCATTTTTAAAGTATCTGTGACCAGCAGATGCATATCTGTATTCCCAATCATGTGAAATGCCTAGATCAGGCCCTAAATTTATTGAATTTATTGGAGTATGGAAATTGCCTTACTGTAATACATTTATCATATAAGGAAATTGACTGATTTCCTTATATGAACTGTGACTCAGTAAAATCTTTGAAATTGTTGCATGTTGCGTTTATATTTTTGTTCGGTGTGTGTGTGTATTGCTTTCATTGTATAGTTGACTATAATTACAAGACCACCATGTTTGGATTGATTCTTAAATGGAATTTGAGGAAATTGTTGTTCATGGATTTGTTCAACACACAATCACCCAGTCATTAACATGTCTTTACATCTAACAAAACAAGGGGAATCTACAAATACCCTCTGAGTTGTATTTACTGTATCAGCTCATTTACTGTGAAGCTCGTTTTTAATTTACAATAACATATTTTCAGCTGTAATTTGATTTAAACACAAGTTGTATACGTGGTCAGTAAAGTAGCAGGAATATCTCGTTGTGTTTATAGAAGGCTTGCTGAAGCAGAAATAAAGGACTCGTCCAAAATGTCATGTTATTCCCTATATAGTACACTACTTTTGAAGAAGTGCACTATATAGGGAATAGTGTGCCGTTTTGGGACGCAGACAAAGTCATTAAGACTGAACTAGCAGGTCAATATGGAGGGAATTGTCACTGGCTGCTCTGAATGAGCATATTGAGACTGTTTAATTACAACATGTTAATTATCTACATTATTCACATTCATTCATTTGTTAATTTATTAATTTATGTAGGCCTTCTGCAAAAGACAAACAAAAGAGATTTAGGCAGCAAGACAGAGCTGTAAGGTTATTCATAAGAACAGTTTTATAACAGAAGGTAATAGGGAGCATTTCTCCAGCCCCATCCCTCAGCGTTTAACCAAAACTGGGGCAAGGAGACGTTTTGTTATTGTTTCAACTGCAGATTGGCCCTTTAAGCATCGATTAATTGAAATTTGACCAGAGCCAGATGACACCCTATTCCCTATTTAGTAGGTTTGGGCCATGTCAACATTTGTCCTATTGTGATTATGTACCGATAAAACATTGTGATATAAGATGCTATCGCCCCCCTTTGATATATATACAAATAAATATATAAAAAAACAGCTTAAACGACAGTTGGGCGATAGAGCCAAATTGAATGCAACTGGATGAATCATGATGAAAGATAATGTTGTTGTAAGTCTGGGCAGAGGCTAATTGCAACCAATGGCACATATTTTCTAATATGCCTTTCTGGTGGAGGAGCAGAATAGGTCTCTGTCTGTCTGTCTGTCTGTCTGTCTGTCTGTCTGTCTGTCTGTCTGTCTGTCTGTCTGTCTGTCTGTCTGTCTGTCTGTCTGTCTGTCTGTCTGTCTGTCTGTCTGTCTGTCTGTCTGTCTGTCTGTCTGTCTGTCTGTCTGTCTGTCTGTCTGTCTGTCTGTCTGTCTGTCTGTCTGTCTGTCTGTCTGTCTGTCTGTCTGTCTGTCTGTCTGTCTGTCTGTCTGTCTGTCTGTCTGTCTGTCTGTCTGTCTGTCTGTCTGTCTGTCTGTCTGTCTGTCACGCACATGATGGAGCAGTGACTGTCTGACCAGGAACAGGCTGTCTTAACGTAGTGAGCTAGGTTATAGGACTACATCATGATGAGGAACAGACTGTATTAACGTAGTGAGCTAGGTTATAGGACTACATCATGATGAGGAACAGGCTGTCTTAACGTAGTGAGCTAGGTTATAGGACTACATCATGAGCTGGATAGAAGCAGTCTACAGTTTTCAGAACGGGATAATATTGCTTTATTTTCCTCAGAAAAATCTAGAATATTGTTTGTTCTATCTCTTATGAAGCTGTGATGGAGAATATCCTATGCCTAGGCTTAGGGCTGGGGTAGGTAACTAGATTCAGCCGCTGGCTTAGGCTATACACTTTCTGGTTATTTTTTTGCCCCAACAACTTTAGGACAACACCTTCGTGAACTAGAATACTTGGGAAATAAGCTGCTGTTCGTAACTTGAACATGTGTTAAAGCGTTTATAATAGACCTAGTAGAAGGGTAGGTTATTGACCATCTGTTATGATAGTTAAAGTGACACTCCAGTCTACTTTTTACCTCAAGTAACAGCTGATTTACATAACAAAAGACACATCTCAATAGGTGGTCCAGGTAAGTCATGACATAGTACAGAAAGGTGGGGGGGGCTTCCTCTTTTGTTCTCTATTGCTCCTCTATTGTTCCTCAAGCAAGGGGGAGGCCGATGACATCACGGATTCCCATCAGACCTACTCCTTGAAGCTAGCAGTTGTGTAAAAAAATTAACTATTTTGCTCAAAACATATTTTTTTACCCTTTAGTGTGTGTACTTTAGTGTATTTATACTTGCGATATCACTTTTTAACAGTAAAAGTAAAAAAATCACTGTAGGATGGAGTGTACGTTATAACAATGTTTTAGGCTATAGCCTAATGCCCATGCATTAGACAGAGAAAGAGAGAAACAATATTTTCTGACTGGACATGCTGCCTTGGTGGAATTCTCCGATGTCAGAGCAGCTTTCCCATCACTGTACCTGTACACAGTTAATCTGTAAATAGCACACCCAACTACCTCATCCCCATATTATTACTTACCCTCTTGCTCTTTTGCACCCCAGTATCTCTACTTGCACATCATCATCTGCACATCTGTCACTCCAGTATTAATTATAAATTGTTATTATTTTTGCCTCTAGGGCCTATTTATTGCCTATCTCCCTACTCTTCTACATTTGCACACACTGTACATAGATTTTTACATTTTTATTTTCTTTTGTGTTATTGACTGTACGTATGTTTATGTGTAACTCTGTGTTGTTGTTTTTGTTGCACTGCTTTGCTTTATCTTAACCAGGTCGCAGATGTAAATGACAACTTGTTCTAAATGGGCTTACCTGGTTAAATAAAGTTAAAATAAAAAGTCCTGCTATGTGCTGTCCTGCTGTGTGCTGTCCTGCTGTGTGCTGTCCTGCTGTCTGCTGTCCTGCTGTGTGCCTCCTGCTGCGTGCTGTCCTGCTGCATGCTGTCCTGCTGCGTGCTGTCCTGCTGCGTGCTGTCTTGCTGCGTGCTGTCCTGCTGCGTGCTGTCTTGCTGCGTGCTGTCCTGCTGTCGTGCTGTCCTGCTGTCGTGCTGTCTGCTGTCCTGCTGTCTGCTGTCCTGCTGCGTGCTGTCCTGCTGCGTGCTGTCCTGCTGTGTGCTGTCCTGCTACGTGCTGTCCTGCTGTGTGCTGTCCTGCTGTCTACTGTCCTGCTGTGCTGTGTACTGTCCTGCTGTCTTGCTCTGCTGTGTACCGTCCTGCTGTCCTGATGTGTACTGTCCTGCTGTCTTGCTCTGCTGTGTACCGTCCTGCTGTGTGCTGTCTACTGTCCTGCTGTGCTGTGTGCTGTCTGCTGTCCTGCTGCGTGCTGTCCTGCTGCGTGCTGTCCTGCTGCGTGCTGTCCTGCTGCGTGCTGTCCTGCTGTCCTGCTGTCTACTGTCCTGCTATGCTGTGTACTGTCCTGCTGTCTTGCTCTGCTGTGTACCGTCCTGCTGTCCTGCTGTGTGCTGTCCTGATGTGTACTGTCCTGCTGTGCTGTGTACTGTCCTGCTACGTGCTGTCCTGCTGTGTGCTGTCCTGCTGTGTACTGTCCTGCTGTCCTGCTGTCCTGCTCTGCTGTGTACCATCCTGCTGTGTGCTGTCCTGATGTGTGCTGTCCTGCTGTCCTGATGTGTACTGTCCTGCTGTCTTGCTCTGCTGTGTACCATCCTGCTGTCCTGCTGTGTGCTGTCCTGATGTGTACTGTCCTGCTGTGCTGTGTACTGTCCTGCTACGTGCTGTCCTGCTGTGTGCTGTCCTGCTGTGTGCTGTCCTGCTGTGTACCGTCCTGCTGTGTGCTGTCCTGCTGTGTACCGTCCTGCTGTGTACCGTCCTGCTGTGTACCGTCCTGCTGTGTGCTGTCCTGATGTGTGCTGTCCTGATGTGTGCTGTCCTGATGTGTGCTGTCCTGATGTGTGCCGTCCTGCTGTGTGCTGTCCTGCTGTGTGCCGTCCTGCTGTGTACTGTCCTGATGTGTGCTGTCCTGATGTGTGCTGTCCTGCTGTCTACTGTCCTGCTGTGCGTTGCGAGACTTTACTTTGTGGCGCCAGTCAAGTTCAAATAGACTAAACCGTTGTTTGTCACATCACGATGTCATCACCGTCGACGATGGCAGAATTTTTTTTTTTACAATTTAATTAAAAATGAAAAACTGAAATCTCTTGAGTCTAAGTTTTCAGGAGTAAATATTTGCTTTACAAGTCACAAAGTAAGTTGCATGGACTCACATGAGTTTTGAATGCCTACCTCATCTCTGTACCCCACACATACAATTATCTGTAGGGTCCCTCAGTCCAGCAGTGAATTTCAAACACAGATTCAACCACAAAGACCAGGGAGGTTTTCCAATGCCTCACAAAGAAGGGCACCTATTGGTAGATGGGTAAATAAAAGCAGAGATTGAATATCCCTTTGAGCATGGTGAAGTTATAAATTACACTTTGGATGGTGTATCAATACACCCAGTCACTACAAAGATACAGGCATCCTTCCCAACTCAGTTGCAGGACAGGAAGGAATCCGCTCAGGGATTTCACCATGAAGCCATTGGTAAGTTTTTAAAACAGTTATAGCGTTTAACGGCTGTGATAGGAGAAAACTGCGGGTGGATCAACAACATTGTAGTTATTCCACAATACTAACCTAAATGACAGAGTGAAAAGAAGGAAGCTTGTACAGATTAAACATTTTCCAAAACATGCATCCTGTTTGCAACAAGGCACTAAAGTAATACTGCAAGAAATATGGCAAAGCAATTCACATTTTGTCCTGAATACAAAGTTATGTTTGGGTCAAATCAATGCAACACATTACTGAGTACCACTCTCCATATGTTCAAGCATAGTGGTGGCTGCATCATGTTATGGGTATGCTTGTAATCGTTAAGGACTGGGGAGTTGTTCAGGATAAAAAAGAAACGGAATGGAGCCAAGCACAGACAAAATCCTACAGTAAAACCTGTTTCAGTCTGCTATCCACCAAACACTGGGAGATGAATTCACCTTTCAGTAGGACAATAATCTAAAACACAAGGCCAAATCTACTCTATTTTTTATCCATTTGGAATTCAGGCTGTAACACAACAAACAGTGGAATAAATCCAGGGGTGTGATTCTTTTCTGAAGGCACTGTATATAGTGCACTAGTTTTTATTGGACCCTGGGCAAAAGTAGTGCACTATATAGAGAATAGAGTGCCATTTGGGACATAGTCCATGATATATTCCTATAGTCCTGAAATTATCCAATTATCCATCTATAGAGACCATTGTTATTTACCACAGACCAGGGACCCCCCTTGATAATCCATCTATTTTTGACCACTGTTATTTACTACAGACCTCGAACCCCCCTTGATAATCCATCTATAGAGACCATTGTTATTTACTACAGACCAGGGACCCCCCATGATAATCCATCTCTAGAGACCGTTGTTATTTGGGTCAACATCATTAGTAGCATGCTCCCTGAGTGCTACTGTAGATGACATCAGCACAATGCTACAGTACAGATTCCCTAGTCAGCAGCACATTGTTGAATGGTGATCTATATTCTCCACCTCTTGCTACAGTAAAGCAGGGCTTTAAGTTTTCCTTATGTACTGGACATACCTGAGTTCAAATACTACTTGAAGTCTTTAAAATACTTAAAGTGTTTGCTGTAGTCTGCCGTGAGTGCCGGGTGGGTGTGGTTTGGGAGTGCCAGATGGGTGGGGTTTGCAGTTTTGCGGTTATGATATTCGTTTCGTTGTGCCAGGCAAGCTCAATCAAATCAAATAGTTTTTGTCACATGCTTCGTAAACAACAGGTGGACTAACAGTGAAATGCTGACTGACAGGTCCTTCCCAACAATACAGAGATAAACAACAGGTGGACTAACAGTGAAATGCTGACTGACGGGTCCTTCCCAACAATACAGAGATAAACAACAGGTGGACTAACAGTGAAATGCTGACTGACAGGTCCTTCCCAACAATACAGAGATAAACAACAGGTGGACTAACAGTGAAATGCTGACTGACAGGTCCTTCCCAACAATACAGAGAGAAACAACAGGTGGACTAACAGTGAAATGCTGACTGACGGGTCCTTCCCAACAATACAGAGATAAACAACAGGTGGACTAACAGTGAAATGCTGACTGACGGGTCCTTCCCAACAATACAGAGATAAACAACAGGTGGACTAACAGTGAAATGCTGACTGACAGGTCCTTCCCAACAATACAGAGATAAACAACAGGTGGACTAACAGTGAAATGCTGACTGACGGGTCCTTCCCAACAATACAGAGATAAACAACAGGTGGACTAACAGTGAAATGCTGACTGACAGGTCCTTCCCAACAATACAGAGAGAAACAACAGGTGGACTAACAGTGAAATGCTGACTGACAGGTCCTTCCCAACAATACAGAGATAAACAACAGGTGGACTAACAGTGAAATGCTGACTGACGGGTCCTTCCCAACAATACAGAGAGAAACAACAGGTGGACTAACAGTGAAATGCTGACTGACGGGTCCTTCCCAACAATACAGAGATAAACAACAGGTGGACTAACAGTGAAATGCTGACTGACAGGTCCTTCCCAACAATACAGAGATAAACAACAGGTGGACTAACAGTGAAATGCTGACTGACAGGTCCTTCCCAACAATACAGAGATAAACAACAGGTGGACTAACAGTGAAATGCTGACTGACAGGTCCTTCCCAACAATACAGAGATAAACAACAGGTGGACTAACAGTGAAATGCTGACTGACAGGTCCTTCCCAACAATACAGAGATAAACAACAGGTGGACTAACAGTGAAATGCTGACTGACAGGTCCTTCCCAACAATACAGAGATAAACAACAGGTGGACTAACAGTGAAATGCTGACTGACGGGTCCTTCCCAACAATACAGAGATAAACAACAGGTGGACTAACAGTGAAATGCTGACTGACAGGTCCTTCCCAACAATACAGAGATAAACAACAGGTGGACTAACAGTGAAATGCTGACTGACAGGTCCTTCCCAACAATACAGAGAGAAACAACAGGTGGACTAACAGTGAAATGCTGACTGACGGGTCCTTCCCAACAATACAGAGAGAAACAACAGGTGGACTAACAGTGAAATGCTGACTGACGGGTCCTTCCCAACAATACAGAGATAAACAACAGGTGGACTAACAGTGAAATGCTGACTGACAGGTCCTTCCCAACAATACAGAGATAAACAACAGGTGGACTAACAGTGAAATGCTGACTGACAGGTCCTTCCCAACAATACAGAGAGAAAGAAAATAGAGAAATAATTGAAAAGTAAAACACGTAATAATAAATAACAATCGTGCACAGATAATGTTTTTAATATTATTTCAAATAGTATTTGATCCCAGGTGTGGTACTGAATGGCTGTGTGCAGTCGTTAATGGGATTTCCACGTGTCAGCAACTGTATTAGACAGTGATAATGTGTTTTCACAATTACATTCACCCAAGTGAAGACAGGTCGCGAGGACTGTTCCTCTGACTATCTAATCAGATGATGGTAACAGTGTGGAGGAAGACGTATTATTGCAGGAGTGAAGACACCTATAGATCTGTGGTTATACAGTGACTGGTGCCACCTTTACTGTGAGGTGAACAACAATATGTAACACAGGATTAGATATTGCACATTCTATCCACTGTATATGCTGCAACCTAATGCAACAAACATAACATACATAATGTAATGTATGCCGTACTACACAATGCAAACATGCAAGACTTTAAGGAAGCAGTCATCTCTCTTCACCTACACTTGTGTCTGTCTTATTGCCATTATTGAAAAACCTTGACTATTTCTGCTACAAGTACAGTCATTGAAGCGAGAGAGTGTTCACCCTGTATTGATTCAATGTATTGAGGTGCATCTAAACTCAAATCAATTATTTAACCAGCCATTCACCTCTTTCCATGATGGAGAACTCACAGTAAACATGTATTGTGTTGTTACTTGTTCATATTCTAAGTGCTGTATGGTATAATATATATAATGTGTTTTCTATGTTAATATATGTCATTCCTTCCCAGGGACGTGGTGTGAACTGAGCATTGACGAGTGTGTGTCGAACCCGTGCCAAAACGGCGGGAGCTGCGTGGATGGTCCCAATCGATATCAGTGCTTATGTGCTGGAGGCTTCATGGGTTTCCACTGCGAGACCAACACTGATGAATGCATGTCAGGTCCCTGTCTTCATGGGAGGTAACCAACGGAAGCATTCATTACCAGTAAAACTGTTAGTGCTTCTCCTGCTGAATATAAAACCTCAGTCCAGGGTAGGAGATGTGTGTTGTTTATAAAAACTGTAAATAAAGTGGTTGTTTTTTTAAAGGGGAAAAAAGGAAAATGGTTGCGGAAATGGAGACTAGAAATGGTGTGTAATGGTGTGAAATGGTGTGTAATGGTGTGTAATGGTGTGTAATGTATAAGAGTGGGAAATAGGGCTTGTGTACTGTACACACTTTGTACCTACTATATGTCCGTTTGACCTCAATTACCTCAATTTACATTCCCATGATAGGGAAATAGTGATTTCAGATATTTGCCTTCTCTCAGTGTTTAGCCTTTTAATATACTAGAGGCCTAGACCCGAGTGGGACCTGGGGCTTGGCAACGCCATATAGGCCTGTTTTGTTATGTTATGTTTCTCTCTTATCTTCCCAGGTGCATTGATGGAGTGGATGTGTATTACTGCCAGTGTGAATTGGGATGGACTGGTGCCAGATGTGAAATGAACATTGATGTGAGTTGAGCTGAATGCTAGTTGGGTAAAGTTGGGTAAAACCATCTGGTAAAACCAACCTGTATAGGACTCATCATTACATAACATGGTCTCATTACAATATGTTCAAATAGTGTCATTTCGCTAAACATTGTAGTTATATTTCAGCCAAACTGACAAATTAGTTATTTGTAATTAACAATGACCTATGACTTATATTTCACTATAGTGACATAAATTAGTGTCATTTCACTATGGACACACGTTTTATATTTTGTAATAGTGACTGTGCATCACATCTCATTATTGTACAACATTCCAAAACATGCAAACCAGGAAGATCCAGATGATTAGTCTCCATTCTAATCAGACCAGAGCTGCTCCAGTGTGCCGTCTCTCCCCTTTCCCCATCCACAAGCCACATCGATTCTCCTACAGCATAAGTCAATTGAGCTACATGATCATGTAAGCATTGTATAAATACCTGATTAAAAGGAATCGCCTCACCCTAATCCCTAATTGATTTTAATACCCAGCCCAGCTTCAGTAGGCCTCCAGAGAGAGCGCTGGGCTGATAGAATAGAATGCTAAGGCAGCTGGAATGTCTCTCTGAGGTTCCGCTCTGGAATGCACAATCAGAGGCTCTTATTGTCTCGGTTTAAAGACCCCATTCTAATCTACAATTCTGCACATACTCTTTTAACTCATCATCCATCATAGTCAATTATGGATTTTAACAGTCATGTTTTCATATACAGGCCTATGTATTCATATTCAAGTCATTCTCTTACGATATTCTGTTTATCTATATATCTGTGTTAGTACCACCATGCAGTTGTGGATATTTAAAGTTACTATATTCGTTCAGAGTAAGAGTGCTAATCTAGGATCATGTAATATCAATATTATGATCTTGAAAGGCAAAAGTAAACTGATCCTACATCAGCACTTCTACTCTGAGACACGTTATAAATACAGGCCCTGGTCTCGTGTTTTACATGATGCTTTTTCCCCATCTACAGGAGTGTTCTTCCAGTCCGTGTCTGAATGGTGGCTCCTGTGTGGACTTGGTTGATAAATATGCGTGTTTCTGTCTGGATGGATACACTGGAAAGAACTGTGACATTGACATAGACATCTGTCTAGAAACCCCCATCAATGTCACCCTGTGTTTAAATGGAGGGACTTGTCTCGATGGCCAAGGCTCCAATTTCACCTGCAGGTCAGTGAATCTACATACATATCAATATCAATATATATACATACCTGTATATAATATGTACATGTAGAAACTTGGATTATTTTATATATATTTTTCAAATAATACAATATATTACAGTATTATAGCACCTCAAACATTTACCTGTTTGGATACACAGATTTTTGCTCCAAGGACTCATTTTAATAACAAATTACAGAGCCTGATACCTGTCGGCTGTAAGTGAAGTAATACAACATTATCCAGTGTTATGATATGCATGTTTTGACACAGTCTCTGTATTATGAGTTGAATTAAACCACCGCCTCCAATCAGACTAAAGTCACGCTGCCCCCTCATCTCTCAGATTGACATGCATCTGATTGGTTTAATATCAGGTTGCCACAGCAACAGAACCATGTCATGTCATTTCCTATTAACACGCTCTCCCTCCCCTGTGTGATGGATGAAGTCTAGCTCAATCAGTGGAGTCTGGTCTCACTTTAAATCAGAGGACTGTTCATAGTAATGACTGGACTGGAATTAATGAAACACTACTAAACACATCAAACACAATGGTTTCCATGTGTTTGTTACCGTTCCATTGATTCCAGTCCAGCCATTGCTATGAGCCGTCCTCCCTCCCTTCACATTGTGAATATAGCCAGACACTGCACTGCAGTAATAGGGTGTAGATTTGCCACAGCGTGGGTCCCCTCGACGTCTTGCTGTTAATTACATTGTCTTAGCTGTAGCACATATGCTCAGGTTCAGGGCCATAAGTCACTGTGGTCTAGTGTAAAGACAGAGGGCCGCATCCCAAACAGTACCCTAGTCCCTACATCTTCTGACCAGAGCCCTATGAGTCCTGTAGTGCACTGTAAAGGGAACAGCCATTTGGGACACAGACAGAGAAGGGCTGCCTGCCTGCTGCAGTAATGTTTAGTCTGTTATCAACAGTTGGAGGACAGTTGGGTGTCATGCTGCAGCATCTGGCTCTGTATACTCAATTATAATTCAATGTTTATTTTTTGTGAAACGAATGCTGAAGTTGTATGCATATGCTTTACTGTCCGTATGCTAGGTTTTCTTTTTGGTTAACAAATGCTGCATTGTTATGGGTATGCAGTATATGCCATATGTTGAAGTGAATTTGAAGAAGGCGTGTTTTATTGTCTCCATTTCCTTGGTGACAAGTCACATGTCAATCTAATGTCTCTTTAACACGAAATGACACAATGTATTGTAATCCTAAACTGTACGTGAGGGAATAACACTCTTTCTCATTAGATAATGGATACAAGCATGGATGTTATAGGTTGCAACCAGCGACAGACTGCATGCAGTTCAGTCCATTTGGTATATAGAGATCCATCCAATATTATGCGTGGTGTCAGGATTGCAACAGATTGGATGGTTGAATGGGATGTCTGGATTTGATGGCAATTCAACCAGCCTCGGGGACAAGCAGCATGGAGACAGTTTAAATTGCAGTTCCATTTCCTAGCTTGGTAACGGTTGGATGTTGGTTCTGTTTCAAACGGCACCCTATTCCCTTTATAGTGCACTATATTTGACCAAAACCCTATGGGGCTCAGGTAGGTAATAGGGTGCCATTTGGGACGCAGATAGTGTCTCCTTGAAGTAAGACATCCGTTGTCAATCTGCTGGTGTCTCCAGAGATCTGAGGAGTCCTGTACGAATGCATTTCAGACACATTATTAGAATACCCATGGACATGAATAGGACCTTGGATGGTGAGAATGCATTCTAGAGATTGTTACTTTATGTTGTGTGTAGTAAAACTGCTTTTCCCCCCAAACTATCACTGTCAATACTGCAGAGAAGTCTAGACCAGTTATATGCTACTTATATGCCACTGCTATACTGAATATGGTAACACTTTACTTTACACCCAGCGTCATAACTATGTCATAATATGCCATAACAGCTGACACAACTTGTCATAACCTGTTATAATATGGTCATAACACTGTCATGACACATATTTAGACTGTTGTGACATATATTGAGTTATTTTATGGCTGGTTATGACACCTACATAAGAGTGTTAAAACCCACAAAACAATACATTCCATTACACCATAGCCTACTCTTCAAAGGTATGTTTATGTTATATATTTTATTTTTAATTGACCATATTAAAGTATCATTGTAATTGTGCAAACATTGATGCCGGACATGCACCTACACCAATGCTCTGTTACTGAAGACTGGGATGAATGCAGGAGCAGATTTCAGGAGCAGGACAAGACACCCTCTTTTAGACTGATGACTGACATAAGGTTATGTACATGACAGGCCTATCTGGTTTATATGATTATGATGGTCATAATGCTTCTTGACAGTGTCATATAGTCTGTTTTCTTAGTCTAAGTAAAGTGACACAGGATGTTCATAATGCTACATGACAGGGAAATAAAGTGTATTTTCTACAAATTATTTCAAATATGATGCAGCATCTGGCTCTGTATACTTCTTGTTTTTAGCTGATAGGAGTGGAAGCCGGTGGGTTCGTCTGCTGCAAAAGCCCATCAGTGACAAAGACTGAGGAGCTGTGCATTCTGAGATGTCTTTCTGCCCACCACTGTCATACTGTGCCTTTATCTGCCTGTATGTGGCCCGCCTATTAGCTTGCACCATTCTTGCTATTCTCCTTTGACCTCTCATCAACAAGCTGTTTTTTTGCCCACAGGCCTGCCGCTGACTGGATGGTTTTTGTTTGTCACACCATTCTCAGTAAACCCTAGACACTGTCGCGCATGAAAAGCCAAGGTGGCCGGCCGTTTCTGACATACTAGAACTGGTATGCCTGGCATCGACGATCATACCGAGCTCAAAGTCGCTTAGGTCACTCGTTTTTCCCATTCTAACGATCACTCGAACAGAAACTGGATGTCTCGATGCCTGTCTGACTGTTTTATATAGCAGACCATGGCCACGTGACTCACTGTCTGTAGGAGCGAACCATTTTGGTGAATGGGTGGTGTACCTAATAAACTGTTAATATTGTCTTCCTAGTAATTGTTAATTATTAATCATTCCGTGATGATAAGTAATGGTAAAAAGATATCAACAACAACGTGTCCATTCTGTTTCTTCTACTGAAGACTGTAGTACTGTTTTAATGTTATTTTAGAAAAAGATACACAACTTTCTTATTGTAAAACAAATATTGAATCTTTATTTTACTTTGGTTAAAAAAAATATATAAAGTGAATGTATATGTGTTCTCTATATGTGATTAGTAAAAATAAAGAAAAATCATTGAAAGAGTAGGTGTGTCCAAACTTTTGACTGGTACTGTATGTTATATGTGTTATTTACAGTACCAGTCAAATGTTTGCACAAACCTACTCATTCAAGGATTTTTCATTTATTGTTGAATAATAGTGAATACATCAAAACTATGAAATAACACATATGGAATCATGTTGTAACCAAAAAAGTGTTAAACAAATCAAATATATTTTAGATTTTAGATTCTTCAAAGTAGCCACACTTTGCCTTGATGACAGCTTTGCACACTCTTGGCATTCTCTCAACCAGCTTCACCTGGAATGCTTTTCCAACAGTCTTAAAGGAGTTCCCACATATGCTGAACACTTGTTAGCTGCTTTTCCTTCACTCTGCGGTCCAACTCATCCCAAACCATCTCAATTGTGTTGAGGTTGGGTGATTGTGGAGGCCAGGTCATCTGATGCAGCACTCCATCACTCTCTTTCTTGGTCAAATAGCCCTGTATGTTATATGTGTTATATGAGAGCATCCTGACCGGTTGCATCACCGCCTGGTATGGCAACTGCTCAGCATCTGAACGTAAGGCGCTACAGAGGGTAGTGCGAATGGCCCAGTACATCACTGGGGCCAAGCTTCCTGCCATCCAGGACCTATATAATAGGCGGTGTCAGAGGAAAGCCCATAAAATTGTCAGAGACTCAGTCACCCAAGTTATAGACTGTTTTCTCTGCTACCGCACGGCAAGCGGTACCGGAGCGCCAAGTCTAAGACCAAAGGCTCCTCAACAGCTTCTACCCCCAAGCCATTAGACTGCTGAACGATTAATAAAACCGCCACTGGACAATTTACATTGACCCCCCCTTGTACACTGCTGCTACTCACTGTTTGTTTGTTACCTATGCATAGTCACTTCGCCCCCACCTACATGTACAGATTACTTCAACTAGCCTGTACCCCAGCACACTGACTTGGTACCGGTGCCCGTTGTATATAGCCTCATTATTTTATTGTGTTACTTTTTATTTTAGTCCAGTTGGTAATATTTTCTTCTTCTTGATCTGGTTAAGGGCTTATAAGTAAGCATTTCACGGTAAAGTCTACACTTGTTGTATTCGGCGCATGTGACAAGTAAAGTTTGATTTGATATGTTAAATGACATCTATGCAATATCCTTGTCTTCTCCCAGTTGTCCAGCAGGTTTCATAGGGGACTTCTGTGAGATGGACGTTAATGAATGCTGTTCAGATCCATGTCTCCACGGGGCAATCTGCCGAGACCTGCTTAACGGATACCTCTGCCACTGCAGGGCAGGTGAGTACATTAACTAAGATTGGTAACAGTTATAATGCATTACAAGGTGGTTATAATGAAGCAATAAGGCCCAAGGGGGTGTGGTATATGGCCAATATACCACGGCTAAGGGCTGATCTTATGACGACGCAACGTGGAGTGTCTGGATACAGCCCTTAGCTGTGGTATATTGGTCATATATCACAACGTGGAGTGTCTGGACACAGCCCTTAGCTGTGGTATATTGGTCATATATCACAACGTGGAGTGTCTGGATACAGCCCTTAGCTGTGGTATATTGGTCATATATCACAACGTGGAGGTGC
Source organism: Salmo trutta (assembly GCF_901001165.1). Classification (NCBI taxonomy): domain Eukaryota; kingdom Metazoa; phylum Chordata; class Actinopteri; order Salmoniformes; family Salmonidae; genus Salmo; species Salmo trutta. The sequence goes on along the minus strand of NC_042974.1, from coordinate 4,844,023 downwards.
CTGGATACAGCCTTAGCCGCGGTACAGTATATTGGCCATATATCACAACGTGGAGTGCCTGGATACAGCCCTTAGCCGCGGTACAGTATATTGGCCATATATCACAACGTGGAGTGCCTGGATACAGCCCTTAGCCGCGGTACAGTATATTGGCCATATACTGTACTGTACCACAAACCCCCCCATTGGCCTTGTTGCTATTATAAACTGGTTACCAACATAAACAAGTAAGTTTGTTCTAATACCCATGGCCTATTGTCTGGATATACCACAACATTCAGCCAATCAGCATTCAGAGCTCTAACTACCCAGTTTATAATGCATTCTATGACCTGGTTCATGGCTACCTCTGCCACTTCAGGGCAGGTAGTCACTATACAACAACTAAGATCGGGGGTGCAACTCAATAGTAGGAAGGTGTTCCTAAAGTTTTGTACACTCAGTGTATATATTAATGTTATATGAAATATATACCTGGTTAACGCTACCGCCTCTAACTGCAGGGTAGGTAAGTTACTGGAATGTAGATTGGTTACAATAAGTCACTGGACATGGACACAGATCGGCTTTATCGCTATTCTAGCAGGCCTATGTGTTGCAGAATACTGAGTGTTGTACAATGATGATTGACATTATCAATCATTTTTTTATGATTCAAAGCAAATCAGTTTTTCATCTCACAGTAAATTCAGATAACAGGCCTAGATCTCTTGCAAAAACATGCTGCAATAGATTATAAATCATTTTCTTCCCACTTTTAATTATTTATGGTGAAGAGCTAACACAGCATCTCTTCAGGTTGTGGGTGGATCAATACTTGTATCTTGCTTACAGCTAACGCATTAATTTGACATTTTTACACTTTAGTCATTTAGCAGACAGATCTGTGTCTGCACCATGTGCCTCCACTACTGGTGTCCACCAGGGCTCAGATCTGCCGCTTGACAGTACCACAGCTTACAGTGTAGTGGGCAGTACACAGTTGAAGACAGAAGTTTACATACACCTTAGCCAAATACATTTAAACTCCGTTTTTTCACAATTCCTGACATTTAATCCTAGTAAAATTCCCTGTCTTAGGTCAGTTAGGATCACCACTTTATTTTAAGAATGTGAAATGTCAGAATAATAGTAGAGAGAATGATTTATTTCAGCTTTAATTACTTTCATCACATTCCCATTGGGTCAGAAGTTTACATAAATTCAATTAGTGTTTGGTGGCATTGCCTTTAAATTATTTCACTTGGGTCAAACATTTCAGGTAGCCATCCACAAACATCCTACAATAAGTTGGGTGAATTTTGGCCCATTCCCCCTGACAGAGCTGGTGTAACTGAGTCAGTCAGGTTCGTAAGCTTCCTTAATCGCACACACTTTTAAAGTTCTGCCCACACATTTTCTATAGGATTGAGGTCAGGGCTTTGTGATGGCCACTCCAATACCTTGACTTTGTTGTCCTTAAGCAATTTTGCCACAACTTTGGAAGTATGCTTGGGGTCATTATCCATTGTCCATTTGCGATCAAGCTTAATCTTCTTGACTGATGTCTTGAGATGTTGCTTCAATATATCCACATAATTTTCCTCCCTCATGATGCCATCTATTTTGTGAAGTACACCAGTCCCTCCTGCAGAAAAGCACCCCCACAACATGATGCTGCCACCCCCGTGCTTCACAGTTGGGATGGTGTTCTTCGGCTTGCAAGCCTCCCCTTTTTCCTCCAAAAATAACAATGATCATTATGGCCAAACAGTTCTGTTTTTGTTTCATCAGATCAGAGGACATTTCTCCAAAAAAGTACAATCTTTGTCCCCATGTGCAGTTGCAAACCGTAGTATGGCTTTTTATATGGCGGTTTTGGAGCAGTGGCTTCTTCCTTGCTGAGCGGCCTTTCAGGTTATGTCGATATAGGACTCGTTTTACTGTGGATATAGATACTTTTGTGCCTGTTTCCTCTAGCATCTTCACAAGGTCCTTTGCTGTTGTTCTGGGATTGATTTGCACTTTTCACACCAAAGTACGTTCATCTCTAGGAGACAGAACGCTTCTCCTTCCTGAGCGGTATGACGGCTGCGTGGTCCCATGGTGTTTATACTTGCGTACTATTGTTTGTACAGATGAACGTGGTACCTTCAGCTGTTTGGAAATTGCTCCCAAGGATGAACTAGTTCTACTTTTTTTTCTGAGTTCTTGGCTGATTTATTTTGATTTTCCCATGATGTCAAGCAAAGAGGCACTGAGTTTGAAGGTAGGCCTTGAAATACATCCACAGGTACACCTCCAATTGACTCAAATGATGTCAATTAGCCTATCAGAACCTTCTAAAGCCATGACATAATTTTCTGGAATTTTCCAAGCTGTTTAAAGGCACAGACAACTTAGTGAATGTAAACTTCTGACCCACTGGTATTGCAGTACAGTGAATTATAAGTGAAATAATCTGTCTGTAAACAATTGTTGGAAAAATTACTTGTGTCATGCACAAAGTAGATGTCCTAACTGACTTGCCAAAACTGTAGTTTGTTAACAAGAAATTTGTGGAGTGGTTGAAAAATGAGTTTTAATGACTCCAACCTAAGTGTATGTAAACTTCCGACTTCAACTGTATGTGTATATACAGTGTACATGATATTATAAATACCTCATTTGATTTGTAATTAGATTAAGCAATTAGCCTATTAAAATGTTTATCTGACTCCAAAAGAGAATTAAAATATACACGTAAGCATTAGGCAATGAGTTGATGTAGACTAGCAAGAATGGATTCACATACAAGGCATTACATTTAAGAAACAAGCATTATAAAGCATTATTCCAAGCCTATAGACACTAAGGTTAACTTACAGGACAAAGCATGAACAAAGAGATGCTTATTAGACCAGAGGCCTAGAAGCCTAAGAAATGAGAATTGATCATTCAACCTTCCTCCATGGACTGGATACAGGATAAAGACAGAAAGAACAAAAGCATTTAATTCCATTTATAACATATGAAGGTGCAACCCTTCCAACCCAAAACCAACTACTTTTGACCAATCAAACGATACTAAGTTTACAGTGTAACCTGACCACCAAGGCCCAATCTCCACAGGGTGTCAAAGCATCTTGTGTGGGGGATGAGACCAATGTAAATAAGACAGAATTCCTGAGAGGATCATACAACCTTTTTGCATAGAGTAATTCAGAGTTCACCCTGTACAGATACAGTTA